>NW_026920897.1:0-179609 GCF_032062105.1 Saccostrea cuccullata | reverse complement strand
TAAGGATGCATACTTCCAGGCTTGCTTCGGATGCTGAATCTGACCTACTTTTTGTGGATGAGTGAAAATGTTAGTTTTGATGCATGTTTCATTTCCAATAAACTATGAGCCCTATAATGAGCAAACTTGCATGGATGATACATCTAAGGATGCACACTAATGGACTTGCTTCGGATGCTGAATTGGACATACATTTTTCAGATAATAGACAAGGTAAAAGTTATGGTTACAGGTCTATTACCAAAAACTATAAGGCTTATATAACATTGTATAAACCAAACTTGCATAAATGCTGCATCAAGAGATGAAAACTCTCAAATTTGCTTCAGATGCTGGATTTTCATTACATTTTCATGAAGAAGAAGTAGTTTAAATTTTTTATGTAGGTCTATTTCAAAGTATCAGATCAAAATTGCTTTTAAAAATATTTTCATTTTTGGAATGTATACTTCTTGTTGGTTAATTGTGTGACTTTGCCTTACTTAAGACAACATTCGTTGAGGTGAGCTCTGTAATCTCTGATTACCTATGTTTTCATACAAATTGTTGGGCCATTATTTTTACACTGATTTGTCTATGGATTTTTCTACTAACCTAATCATGTCAGGAGCATACCGCACCAGTTGATAGGAGGCGCTTATTCCTCTATGGCACCTGATCCCACCTCTGATGTTTTTGAAGGTCTGTGTTTGCTCTGCTCCCATTTTGTATTCTTTCAGTGGACTTTTATACTTGATAACTCTTGAAAACTCTTTCATATTTCATTTTACTCCATTCATGCGTCAGATGCTGTATTTTCCCAGTTGTGTAATTAAAAGAGGGTAACAATAGAATTAACCTCTAGGTGTGGTTAACATTATTTAATAGGAAAGATTGTCAAAACTTTAAGATGACATTTCTTGAGATGAGTTTTGTAACCTTTCATTTCTTATATTCTGTTTTAGCACAACTGTACCATATGCTGAAGAAACTTGGAGTTGATCAAGAGTAAGACTTTTATTAATATACATTTGACCACTGTTTTGTGACATTTAGTTCTCTTGACAATAGCATAGCTGTGTTGAAAAAAAAGATTATGTTACGTTCTTTCTATAATGTCACTTGATTTAACAGTTACTGCAGATCACCAAATCTTCACAACACTTTATTTTTTTTTTCAAATTAGTTATTTGTCATTTATAAGTGAGACAAAGTTTTCTTGAAATCTGCTTATTGTTGTTCATGTTTATTTATATCTTCAATGATAAAAATAAACATTAGAGTCAAATTAAAGCAAGTAGACTTTCTAGCGTAAAAAAGTGAAAATAAAGTTCATGCAAATAAAAAAAATCTCTTTACGTGATACATTTACAATTTTCAACTCCAGAGGAATTTCTGGAAAGCGATCCAGAAAATGTGACAATTTTTCTTGAATTTTCAGTTACACTCATCCTGTTTTTGGAGATGTTAAGAAGCTGTTAACTACTGAGTTTGTCAGACAGGGATATCTGGAGCACACCAAACAGCCTAACTCTGATCCCCCCGTGTACGAATACCGCTGGGGGTTCAGGGCCAAAAAGGAAATCAGCAAGAGGAATTGTCTTGACTTTGTCAGTCAGGTGATATAGCTAATATAGCTAACAAAAGGGAAACAGTATTAGTTATCCAGATTCAATCAAGGGTGCACATGCATTTACCTTGAGTTTTATTCCCTGAGGCCTAAAGATGTATTGAGTAAAACCTGGGGTAATCCCCGTACATCCTTACTTGGACCTGGATAACAAATTTATTCTTATTTAATCAAAAGCATTCCTATGGCTAAACCTATGGCTAATCAGTTGTATTTCAAACTGTTTATACTACAATGCATCTTGACGTCATGTTAATTGCCTTTTGATACTGAGAAACTGTGCATTGTGACGTCATGTTATTTACCTCCAACTCAAAATCAGGCCCCAAGACCAAGACCATAAACATCGCTGAAGGATATGATGTGAAAGTTTTACACAGAAATGAAACAGAAATACTGTTCCTGTACATAATTTGGCGATTCAAAATTTAGTGCAATCACTGTTAATGGAGTTGTTGTCGTAGTCATAACTTAACGCTACACTTGTTTGTACTGTGTATTACATATATATTTATTATGATTTTTTAGTGGTATTTATAAATGAGCGCATTGTTGTTTGCACCAAAATAACTAAAACATGAAGCCCAATTTTGTAAACTAAACATACAGCATTGTACATGTAAACATTATAAAAGACCGTGACATGAATATTTCCATGTTTGTTTTCCAGTTGTATGAGAAGCAGCCAGAAGAGTGGGTGTCCCAGTTCCAGGTGGTGGAGGAGGAAGAGGGAGAAACACAGTCCTCGGTGTCATGACAACATGAACCATTCCCAGAATTGCTTCCTTCTCCCAGCATGCCACTGATGAAATTCAAAGTCTCTCAGGGACAAATGAAAAGTCAGATGAAGTTATTGTGATATGGTATAAGTCCAAAAAGGATCACAACTATTCAAAACAATGTGGTTCAAGTTTTTTTTTAAGAAAAACTGATCCATTGTCTTAAAAAACATCAAAGACTTATTGCAATTAGAACTTAAAGTATCTTTTCAGCAGTGTAATGCCTGGTCCTGTGTTTATATCATGTTTTTAAAAAGAAATAAAGTTTTTATGTAGATCATTGTGTTGTACATTGAAGCATGATAATTTGTATCCAGTCGTTACTATAAATGTAAGAACAAGCAATGAATGTGAACTCAACAAATGATTGGCATATACAGTTGTTATCAAAACTGTTTCAAGGAGGCTCAAATCAGATCTGACGCTATAACCTTGATACTATATACAGGGTTATTGTCGCCCTGTGTTATTTTCACCCTCTCACATCTGAAAACAAGTTTGCACTGTTTTAAATTTGCCCAGAAAAATATTTGCTTTAGATATACTGTTTACTTTGAATTCGCCCTGTTTTAAATTCGCTCACGTCAGACGAGAGCGAAAGGGACTAAAATTAAACAGGCGAAAATTTCCCTCTACTCTCTGATAGACACTTGTTGAAGGTTAGGTCCATCTGAACACAAATGTCTGAAATAAATATTTCTAAAACAAGCTTTGTCAGAGAATGTGTATCCTTTGCTAAGAGAAATAGAAGAGGAAATTAAAAACTGAAAAAAATGTAGATGGGGAAAAAAAATGTTATCTTGACCTTTCAGCTTTTGGTATCGTTCATGGTAGCTCAGTCTGTAGAGCGCTCATTCCGTGATTAGGAGGTCATGAGCTCGAATCTTTGCCGTGACTGACCTAAATAATAATAATTGATAGATATTAATGGCTGCAACTGTTCCAGTATTGTGCACTCAGCACTTTGAAGTGAAAGTTGCGGGTTATTTGGATGAGACCTTAAAAACCCAGGTCCAGTGTTATGGCAGGCGTTGACACGATAAAGAACCCTCATTGCTCAATGGCCATGAGTCCCAAATAAAAACTCAATTTGAAGCCCTTCACCAGTAAATGGTTACATATCTCTATATTTTGATTGGGATATTAAGCAATTTACAATCAATCAGTCAGCTTTTGGCCTTAATTTCAAATGGTTTTTTTTTAGATTGGGAAAAGTTTTATTTTAAATGCTTACAGAGAAATAAAATTATCAGATTATAAAATTATCAGATTATGAAAAGCAGGAAGGTGTATAGTGATCGGGATGTCCATCCTCCCGTCTAGCTGTATGTCTGTGCGTCTGTTATGCTTTGGGGGTACCCATGTCTTATCCGCAACTCCTCTTATACCACTGAATGAAATTTAATAATGGGACTTTAAAAGAATATTTGTTATATAGTGCAATTGTACAGATCCTATTTTATTTTTGATCGACACATATTTTGGGTTTCCCATAGCGAAACATTGACATGCCATTCTATTTATAATATTGAAGGGTACCCAGCTCTTATCCGCATCTTCTCCTATACTACTGAATAAAATTAAATGATGCTTTCACATAAGTTACATTATGTCATTGTACAACTCCTATTTTACTTCTAATATGAAGTTTTACATAAGAAAATAGATTGACTGATTGATCGATTGTATATTGTTTAATGTCCTAGAATTTTCACTCATATTATTTAGACACCACCACTTGTCGGTGGAGAGTTGCAAATTTTGTTCTATACTCGAGATTCAGGGCCATTGAGCAGATAGGGATCTTTTTCGTGCCAGCATTTACTGCTACACGGGACCTCGGTTTATAAATACGATCTCATACGAAGGACCGGTCTCCAAGTCTTACAGAAGGATACGAGCCCGCAACGTAATGATCAACTCCTTACTTCTCGACTCTAGAGCAAACGCTCTAACCACTGCGCCACGCGGGCGACTAACAAAGTAGAGGAAAAATATGTTCTCAAGAAGAGAAAAGCTATGTTTAGTCATGTAGACATGACTTTCAGAATACGTTTGCAATTTTTTTTCACAGTATGTTGGTAAAACCATCAAAAACATTTCACTTCACAAAATAGCTTTGTGTGAAAGAATTGGAATCAAAACTAGATAAAACTGTTAATTCTTTAAAGAGGGAAAACTTTATTGCTTTCCTAAAAGAAATCCTTCGCCACAATATATACCAAATTTTATTTGCGATCGAGCGAAAATCTTTCGCGAGAGCCTCGCCATCGCGAATATTTCTAGCCGCGAACCAGTCCGTAAAGTCTTTGTGTCAATTAACAACTGATCCAAACTAGGCTTGATCGCAAAAATAAATTGCCGCGAACTAGTGCTCGCCTGGTAAATCGCATAATAAAGTCGTCGCGAATTAAAGTTGGTTTACAGTATAGTTCCTGGCTTAAAATTATTTGAATGGAATTTAATTGCATTTTTTTTCATTTACTGTAGCTTACTTAGCATTGTCTAGCCCGAATGTAATGTAGAAGTATAAAGGATACAGAATTTCATTTAAATAAAAAGGTTCAGACTAAAATCTGTCCAAAGGTTCAAGATTGAATTTCATGCAATCCTTCAAACAAATATATCCCCACGAACAAACAACGAATTTGACTTCACGAAATTATGTGATGTTACTGAATACTAGAATAAAATTTGTAAATAGTTTTTTGCCTTCACTCTTTTCCTCAAATACTATAAATGTATTATATTTAGTTTTATTTGGCGGTAATTGATTTTTAAACAAGTTGTAGATTTTATTTAGCGCATTAACATTATTTATGGATATACTATTTAAGACATTTAGCAATATACTTACATAAGTAAGCGCCAAAAAGAAAATACCTCCAAATATAATACATTAACAGTAATTTGCAACGTACAAAAAAAGATATGTTTTATGTTTTATTCTTGCACTAAGATATAATGTTGCACCGTATATTAATTAATTATAATAATCCTGTCAAGAGCCATTTAACAATTCTTTTTTATGAATAAAATAAACTCATTAACAGATTATTATATTCTATCACACTCTCCATACTTTCAAAGCTCACTGAGGACCCTATATACCAGGTGTTAAACTGACCCTGCATATCTAATACATCCCACAGATACCCACGGTCAGCATCTTCCGCGGAAAATCTTGGAAAATAATACCCCCATTTTATTTGTTCCAAAATTCTTGGATTAGTTTTTCTAAATTTTTTCAAGAATGCAGCTAATTTGGACTGGATCATAAAATCGGTATCCTTTGCCCAAGGCTTTTCATATCCATACTGGTAATACATTTGCGTTTCCTGCGGGTTCCTATCAGGACCGTTTTCCCGAATCCCTAGGCGATGGTCCTCCCTCGTAATGTTGTTCTGGGCGTGGTAGAAATTATAGGTTAAGTACACCGGGTAGCTGTCTTGATCAACCGCATCGTTGTAATAAGTCTGTGCATCGTTGCCGCGAATGCCATTGTCAGATTCGATCAGTGTCGTAACAAAGTTTCCATTATACAGTCTGCTAAATAAATTCCTTTCCTTTGCGTTGAAATCCACAATATTCAGCAAAGAACTCATGGCCGGAGATAAGATCAAAAAATCGAAATTTTCCGTCCTAATAGTTGGGTGTCCCTTCGTTGAGTATGTTATTTGTATACCCCCAGGACCAGGAAATCTTTGAATCCTTTCGACATTGGTTCCAAGATGTACATTCAAATTATTTTGCTTAGCCATCTCGGTTACGATGGATTGAAATGCTCCTTCTAATATCCAGAAACCATTTTCAGGTGTAAATGTGCCTTTAATAACTTCCGGTATTACCCAAGCCAAACCGTATATAGCTGCAGTATCATTGATAAATCCATACCCATTCGTTGTTAAATACGTTCGGAAAATAGGTGCTATTAACATCAGATCATGCCTTTCCAAGAAATCCTGTACAGTTCCTTGAATTTGTCGCATAACATCAGGTGTTGGCCGAGGCATAAGTTCGAAGGAATAGTTTCCAAACAGACAGCGATGGATTCTGTCATACCTTTCCACGGTAGCTTTAATTTTTCTGAGGGCAGCCTGAGGAGATCTTTCTCCGGTATTCAGTGCCAAACGTTCGGCCCAGGTCGTAAATTCTAGAGTTAACAATAGATAAACATTAAATAATATCCTTGATTATTTTTCATTCAATTTAAAAATGTATACATTACAAATAAAAGAAGATACATTTCAATTTTCTGGTTCTGCATAGACTGAAGTATTGATTAGGAGGAATTAGTAATTGATATAATATCAGAACACGTTGATATGATATTTTATTATGATTAAATATTTTCCTTATCTCTGATTGGTTGAGATCCGACAATGTTAGAAAAATACTAGGTTATGTTGACCTGCACGTGACATTCCAGGTCAATACAAGGAATTATTGCAGGTCAATATTTTACAGTTATTTACTGGGTATGAGGGCAACATATGATTTGTTGGACCTGAAGGTGAAAATGTTGCCTGAGGCCGCAGGCGGAATCCCAGTCTATAACTGTTTTGTTATACCCTTCAGTGCTCACTTTAGATTTAATCATTATACACTATATTGTCAATTACTTTGTATGGAAAATTATGGCTTAATCAGTAAGTATAAACAATAGCTGAGAAAGAACAAATCAATTATATCTTTATTATATTACAAAAATTATTTATCAAATCCCTCCTTCCTTACATTGTTGGTAGCAACAACTCTTGCAGCTCTGAAATTCGGCTATTTCCGCGTCGCCGATATTGAACGATTATTAATTACTTGTGACGTAGCAGTGACGTTGCGGTCTAACAATTCTTATGTTGGACCGACAGGCCAGTCAACAGTAAAATAGTTAGACCGATGTAATAAACATTTCTTTTGTTGGGCTTTTTATTAGTACACATGTAATAAATATATAGAAAGATATTTAAAAGGGTATAACAAAAGGAATTATTGACCTGTTTCATTTTTTTTCTGTTACAATGTCTTGTTGTTAAAACTTTCAATTAAAGCAAAGAAACAGTCTTGCAGGAGTTTGCTATCATTTAATCATATAATAAAACAGTTATTGCTGATTTTTACGGTAATACGATGATTTATAGCCACCTTCGAAGTACAATATTCACTTCGCCCTTCGGGCTCAGTGAATATTGTACTCCCCAGGTATCTAAATCATGTATTGACCTAAAAAAAACTGCAAATATTGTATAATATTGATATTATATAATACAGAATGCGTAAGAAAAACAAAATTCAAACCTTTTTGTTTTCAGAGGGGACATATATTTATTACTTTTTCTCTTATAACATTTTTATCACTTCTTGATTAAGAGCTTCACGTTGTCATAATGTCAAAATCACACTATTAATTTTTAAAAATCAGATATATAAAATTGCAATTAAATTTTCAACTTGTAATCTTTTAACTTTCTTCATTTTTTAAAATTAAGTGAAGAAATGCTTTAAAACTGTAAATACGCTTCATTTTACTAGAGTGTAACCCCACCCCCTCCCACCCCCAAGTTACGTTATATCATATAAAATATGTTTAGATGCTTCACTCCCTAAATATATAGGATAAACATTTAAAAATGCATATATGTATTTTGAAATGTTCTTAATACATGTATGACTAACCGAAATCCTTGACCATTAAAGAAGACTTGTTTTTGGATTTAATTCTGGATCGAGGAGTGTATCTCCGGACCAGCCTGGCCACCTGATCGTAGGTATCCGTCATGAAAATTGTTCCAAACTCATTGTATACCCCCCTGTAAAATCGCGAATATGCTTTTCCTCCAACCTCGTTTCGCTGTTCAAAAATTTTGACGTTTTTGAAACCCCTCTCCTACAATGAATTGTTGTAAGACAAAACTAACATCGTCGTCAATTTACATAATTTAATTGTAAAGTATTCATAACTCATGATACATTGCTTTTCACTGACCTTTAGAAGAGACGCCATATGTACTCCACTTATCCCTGCTCCAACAATGGCAATCCGATCATTAACAGATTTAGGACCTGATATCGCTGGATATCCCATAGTTATCATCTATTGCAATATAAAAATTTTTATTGACACATATGGAGATATTGAGATAATGAACAGTATTCAAGATCAAAACGTCCATAAAACAATACAAAAAATAGGAGCAGAGCAAACACGGACCTTCAAATCATGAGAGGTTGGACTATATGTTATGGAAGAGTAAGCATCCCCTGCTGACCGGTCACACCCGCCGTGTGCTCTTTGTCATGATCGGGGAATAACAGAAGGATCCGTCCTTAATTCAGTGTGTAAATAATGGACTAACAAGCAGTATGAAAACGTCAGTCAGTATTTTACTCAATGAGAAATAGTATTGACCATTATGATAGAACTTACGAAATAATTACAAGATTGTTTATATTCTTGTTTCACCAACTTATTTTTCAATAATATACCTCGTTTTAGAAATTGAAATCTTGCTTATCGAATCAACTGAGATATATGAATTCCGTATACATGTGATGAAGGAATATTGCTGCAGAGGTAAGGTAAGTTGACAATTGTAAAGTTAAATTTATCATGTTTATCGTAGAGCTTGGTTGTTAGATAATTACCATTAATGTCTTTATTTTAATGCAATAAGTATTTTGATACCCCGGTTACCCATCAACTGGTTAATTTATTTCCAAAATCCTTTCAAAGCTAGAACACCTTATCTTATCCTCCTTCAATGAGTAAAAAGTCTGTAAAACAGTTTGTCGTGTGTTGCCACCTTTGTGACGTTTAATAATTTGTTTGAAATTCTCAAAAGTATTATTAATAATGACATATAATTTTTAGCAGACACAAGATATCAAGATGAGAAATAAAACCAATTTTGAAAAGGGAGATAATCCAAATTTACAGTAATTACCACTTAGATTTAACAGAAAAAACATGAAAATGGGACTGAAAACGCCAAAACATAAATTAAAACAACACACAAATGGCGGAGGCGGGGTGGCAGGAGGTAATGTACAAACTTTGAAACAACGTCCGTCCTCCAAGGATGTAGATGGGAGAAAAGGCAGAGTAACGGACCGCATGGTCAGAATTTCATTTGTTAGATTTTGATTGGTCAGATTTTGATTGGTCAATCTCTGCCTCTCCTACCACGGTAAGACATGGAACAAAATGACCATTACAAAGCACGGCTATACAGTATTTCAGACTTTCACATTCAAGGAGGACACTTATTGATTACAATAAAAATTTTTAAGTAAACTTAAATTTATTTATTTTAATGCAATAAGTATTTTGATACCCCGGTTACCCATCAACTGGTTAATTTATTTCCAAAATCCTTTCAAAGCTAGAACACCTTATCTTATCCTCCTTCAATGAGTAAAAAGTCTGTAAAACAGTTTGTCGTGTGTTGCCACCTTTGTGACGTTTAATAATTTGTTTGAAATTCTCAAAAGTATTATTAATAATGACATATAATTTTTAGCAGACACAAGATATCAAGATGAGAAATAAAACCAATTTTGAAAAGGGAGATAATCCAAATTTACAGTAATTACCACTTAGATTTAACAGAAAAATCATGAAAATGGGTCTGAAAACGCCACTGACTTGACCGAACTAGGGAAAGTTCAGACCCGCATGGGTACAAACTTGGCAAGTATAAAAGACTGCCTGAAACTTGTACTTAGGACTTGCCTAAAGTACTGTAAAAATTCACAATATTTTAGTAATCAACTTATACCGAAACAAACAAATTGGCAGACAATTTCCAACGATTTTCCTTCACAGAAAAAGGGATAAGTCGATCTGGAATGCATTGAAATACCGTAAATCTGTAAATTTTTGCTGTAGATAAATTTTTAGCAAATTTGCGAGTTCATTGCATTCGCAAAAATATTTTTCTTAAAAATAAATTACCAATAAGAAAATGTAAACAAAGCAGTGGTAATTCGCAAAATTTTGAAACGTAAAAATTAATCAACACCATTTTGACCCGAATTCGCAAAATAAAATCGACGTAAAAATTTCCAGATTTACGGTACATTCATAGACATCAAATAAAATAACGATGGAAAAAATCGCCATCTGCAGGGTAAAAGCTGAAACTAAAATGAAAAAACCCGAACGGGTTTAAACTTGGCAAGTACAAAAGACTGCCTGAAACTTGTACTTAGGACTTGCCTAAAGTACTGTAAAAATTCACAATATTTTAGTATAATCAACTAATACCGAAACAAACTAATTGGCAGACATTCTTCCAACGAATTTACTTCACAGAAAAAGGATAAATCTGAAATGCTTTAAAATACATTCATAGATATCAAATAAAAAACGATGGAAAAAATCGCCATCTGCATGGTAAAAGCCGAAACTAAAATGAAAAAACCCAAATGGGTTGAAACTTGGCAAGTACAAAAAACTGCCTGAAACTTGTACTTAGGATCTGCCTAAAGTACTGTAAAAATTAAACTAACAACAAAACAATCAAATTTGCTGATACTTTTTCCAACCGAAATTTCTTCACAGAAAAAGGATAAATCTGTTATACATTATTAGACATCCTAAATGCCTATCGTACTGTTAAAATAACAAAAGTTGTATAATTTCAAAGAATATCTATCTGAAAAATTGACGAACAATAAAAGTAACAAAATGGTGACAAACTTTTATGACTTAGATGTATATCTATTTTCTCGCTGAAATTAAAGCTCCCCTTATACTCCTATATAAATGAACATTCCCCTGACTGTTCAGATGAACTCCGTCGTGAACAAATTTACGACTGCAGTCTCCTTCACGGGGAGAAACGAAATAATTCCCATGTTCCCAAAATACGCAGTAACCCAGTGCTGGCAATGCATCTCTCAATATTGCGTTTACTTTGTCTGCAAATTATTGTACCCAAAACGAACACCAAATCGTGACAATAATTTACAAACAATTATATTTGCAACTTTATAGCGGCGATGCATTACCGATACCACAGATTCAATTTCTGCAGCTAACAAGGTAGCGTCGGTACTAGGACTAATATCGTTCTCCCCAATCATTAGAACAACTACATCTGGACCTAAAGCAAACACGCTCTCCATATCCTTAGATATTACATCACGAACCTTTCTTCCACCCACACCCCTGTACAAGACGGAATGCGTTTCTCCAAGACCAAGGCTCGCAGAATACCTAATGTCACCATATTTCAAGAATTCATGAAAACGACGCACAATTGAATGTCCAAGAATGACAACTGAAGTTTTACTCATAGAAGACATAATGAAGTAATTTTACTCACCAAAATCTTGATAAAATAAATTACAAACTTTGAAACAACGTCCGTCCTCCAAGGATGTAGATGGGAGAAAAGGCAGAGTAACGGACCGCATGGTCAGAATTTCATTTGTTAGATTTTGATTGGTCAGATTTTGATTGGTCATTCTCTGCCTCTCCTACCACGGTAAGACATGGAACAAAATGACCATTACAAAGCACGGCTATAAAGTATTTCAGACTTTCACATTCAAGGAGGACAGTAGTATAAAGGGTCTAGATGGCGAGGTCAACTGAGTGCACTTTTGGGTCTGGGGGGGATAGGCGGGTCAAGCGAGTGCAACCCCTGGGGGAGGATAGCCGGTTCAACTGAGTGCAGCCCCTGGGGGGGATAGGTGGGTCAATAGAGTGCAGATTAAGGGGTCTGTGGGGGATAGCCGGGTCAATTCAGTACATATAATCCCCCTAAATACGGGGGTGTGTTTACACTGTGTTTACATTATACTATATACGCTGCTGCTACTACCATTCATAACGCTGCTACTACGATTTTGGCAGCGACTTTTATACCTGTTGCATCATCTGTAAGGGCCCTGTACAAAAAATACGTTTTACCTACGTTTTTATGCTGACTACGCAGGTAAATACTTGGCAGCGAGTCAAGTTTGTTTAGGGCCGTGTGCAAAAAAATATGCTTACCTATGCATTGTGACGTCATCCACTGTATAAATACTGCTTTTCTCCTACTTTCAGCTCATTCTACTGTCAGAGCCAGCTCCCTGCCTGTGGGGGGTCATGGATTCTACTAGAGAAAAACAGTTACATGCTCAGCGATTATTAGAATGGAAAAAAAGGGAGAGCGAATTAGATCAAATTCTTGATGAAAATAAAGAGTGAGAATTAGAGCTTAGGAAAAGAAATGCGGTAAGATTACAGAGAAGAGCTCTACAAGAAAAACAACGACAACAACAACTACAACAACAACGACAACGACAACTACGGGAGAGAGAATTAAATCAAATTCTTGATGAAAATGAAGAGCAAGAATTAAAGCTTCGGAAAAGAAATGCCATACTATTACAGAGAAGAGCTCAACTAGAAAAACAAAGACAGCAACAGCAAAGGACTAGGGCGCATGAGGGGTCAAAGTTACCTATTCATTCACCACCCAAACCCAAGGCCATATCCCAGTATTATCGAGTCAAAGTGAATCATAGGGTGCACTCTAAAAAATTTAAAGCTCAACAGGATTTTTACACTGTGATTTTTAAGGAGTTTCCAGAGGAAGAAAACAGAGGATTTGTTCGGCGATTATTCAGAGACATGTTACAAACTTTCAAATCGAAAATGCAGTGTAATCCTAACGATTACCTCCGCCTGAACATACGCCACAAATCTCTGGAATCAGAGATTTGGTACGAGTTTACTCAATGTAAACATTTTAACGAGGACGTCATTTTAGACAAGATTGAAGCCGTGCAACAATCCAGAAAGGGGTTCAAACTGGGCGACGGGGGCATGGAATTTGATATGTTTCGGGTCAAGTATCCCGAGGGAAGTGGTGGAGACAGAACCAAACATCTACAAGTGAATAAGGAGACTTTTAAGAACAATAAAAGAGCCATCGTTCGGATCGTCAATCCCTGGGATAAATTTTGTTTAGCTAGAGCCATCGTCGTGACTCGATTACACAGTCAAAAACCCGAACATCCAGACCCCGAATGGGAAAAACAATGGAAACGCATGAGGTCAGGAGATTTTAAATCCTTAGACCAGAAGAACCAAGCCATAGCCCTCATGGAACAGGCCGAGTGTGATATCACTCAAGCTTGTGGATATGCAGAGTGGACGAAATTACAAGAGGTATTATCTCCTCAGTATCGACTGAAAATATTTCAGTTCAAGTCTACTTCGACTAAACTCACCTTAGAGCGCATCTTCAAAGGCTGGGGAGACGGAACTTGTTTGAACATATTGTTAGACGACCATCATTACGATGCCATCATATCCATGCCTGGAGTAACGGGGAACCCCTATTACTGTGATCATTGCGACGTGGGGTACAGGAATGTCACAGACCATCGTTCCAAGTGTCCTTATCGCTGTACCTTTTGTTTAGGACAACACCCTAATTGTCCCGATGAAGGGATCGAGATTAAATGCCAGGAATGCCATGGAATGTTTAAGAACAGGACCTGCTACGAAAATCATTTAAGACCCCATAGTAAGAAGACCACCACTACTGTCTGCAATTTAATGGAACAATGCGAGAAGTGTCAGTCCTGGATACCTAAGAATTTATTCCCTCATCACAAATGCGGAGGACAGAAACAGTGTAAGATCTGTAAGAAAATCGTTGATACCGATCATCAGTGCTACGTACAACAGAAGCCCCAGAAGAAGAAGAAGGGGAAAGGGACCTTAGAGTTTTACATCTATTTCGATTTCGAATGCACTCAGGAAACCGGCATTCACGTCCCTAATCTGTGTGTGGCACACCGCGTCTGTCAACATTGCAGTCACTTACCCATAGACCAACCCTGTCCTCATTGTCAACACATGGGACCCCGTCAGCACCTATTTCAAGGACCAGACACCTTAAAGAAGTTCATGGACTGGTTATTACAACCCACTACAGGTACTAAGAATTCCACTTTAGTACACGACGAGGCCATCATCATCGCCCATAACTTCAAAGGCTACGACGGACAGTTCATTTTGAATCACCTGGTGCATTCCTCTTGCCTGAAACCTAACGTCATCATGACCGGCAGTAAGATCTTATACATGGAAATATGCGGACTGAAATTCATCGACTCGTATAGTTTCTTACCTTTTGCATTAGCCAAGATGCCCTCAGCTTTCGGATTCGACGAATTGAAGAAAGGCTATTTCCCCCACTTTTTTAATACGGAACAGAACCAGAATTACGTAGGACCTTATCCACCGGCAGCTTTCTACAAACCGGACGAAATGTCTACCAGTGGACGAAAAGCTTTTTTTGAATGGTACGACCAACAGAGGGGAAAAGTGTTTGATTTCCAGAAAGAGTTTGTAGGGTATTGCATCTCTGACGTCGACATTTTACGCCGATGCTGTGCACAGTTTAGAGCCACCCTCAAGAGTTTGGTCAATGTGGACCCTTTCCAGGAATCCATCACTTTTGCCAGTGCTGCTAATTTAGCCTACCGTCGACAATTCATGCCTGAAGACACCATAGCCATCATTCCGAACCTCGGGTATCAACCGGCACGACAATATTCTGCTAAAGCCTGTCGGTGGCTCACCTGGATGAGTCAACAGACTGGATGTCACATACGACATGCCAGAAACGGAGGCGAAATCCAGATCGGAAATTATACCGTCGACGGATACCAGGAAGCGACTCGCACCGTCTACGAATTTTACGGGTGCTATTGGCACGGATGCCCCACCTGCTATCCCAGTTTACAGACCGAAACTCATCCTCATCGGACCCAATTTACTTACCAGCAATTACACGAAGAAACCCTCAGAAGGACTGGCGATTTAGAAGACATGGGGTATACCGTCCGTGGTATCTGGGAGCACGATTTCGATCAGCAAGTGCAAAAAGATGAGAGTTTACAGCAATTTGTAGGAAACCTGGACATTCCGGATCCTTTGAAACCTCGAGAAGCCCTGTACGGAGGTCGGACCAATGCCACTAAATTATATTGTGAGGAAGGGGACATGAGATACGTGGACATCTGTTCCCTATACCCTTACGTGTTGAAACACAGACCATTTCCCGTAGGGCATCCCGAGATCATCACAGACGAGTTCCAGGACGTGAGAAATTATTTCGGTCTCATTCACTGTCGGGTCTTACCTCCCCGAGACCTCTATCACCCCGTATTACCTTATCGGACGGGAGGCAAGTTATTATTTCCCTTATGTCGCACGTGTGCCGAACGACAGGACTCTACGTCTCAAGATCGATGTCCACACACCGACCGGGAACGTAGTCTCACGGGTACTTGGGTGACGACCGAATTACATAAAGCCCTAGACATGGGATATACCTTAGATCGAATCTACGAAGTATGGCATTTTAAAGAAAGCAGTCAGGATTTATTCAGATCTTACATCGATACCTTCCTCAAGATCAAACAGGAAGCCTCCGGATTTCCCCCCGACTGTAAGACCTCAGAACAAGAACAAGATTACATATATCAAGTCTTATGACAAAACAGGCATCCGAATGGACATTCTCAGTATCGAGAAGAATCCAGTGAGAAGAACCATTGCTAAACTCTTTTTAAATTGTCTGTGGGGAAAATTTGCTCAACGCTTGTTATTACCCAAAACCAGATACTTGGACGAAGAAGAGGAATTACAACAACTCTTACAAGATTCGACTCTCGACATCAAGGGCATGCAACTCTTAGCCAATAAAGAGAACCCCAATGAAGACAAGATGCTAGTGAATTATCAAGACAAACAGGAATTCGTCGAAGAATGTCCCTTTGGAAACGTGGTCCTGGCTTGTTTTACTACCGCGCATGCCCGCTTACACCTCTACGAGACTTTACAACCTTTAGGAGATCGGGTCCTTTATTTCGATACGGACAGTATCATTTACCAACATCGGGAAGGAGCCTTTAATCCTACTTTGGGTAATAGTTTAGGAGAATGGACCGACGAATTAGACGGGGATCACATCATCAAATTCATGTCGGCAGGCCCTAAAAATTATGCTTACCGGACGGCCAAAGGAACCGAGGTTCATAAAGTCAAAGGAATCACTCTCAACTATCGTACCTCCCAGATCGTGTGCCTAGAGACTTTAGAAAAAATGCTGAAAGAAGAAATAGAGGAAGTCACAGTCCCTTATCCCGACAAAATCCAGAGGACTCGTGATCATGAGCTCGTGAACAAACCATTAGAGAAAAAGTATAGAATTGTATATGATAAGAGACAATTGTTACCCTCTTATAACACTTTACCTTATGGTTATTGATATGTTGATATGTTTGACTTTTTGAATTAAAAAAAATTGAATTGTTGTTTTTTATGTGTTGTTATTTTTCTTCTTCCCTATAAAAAGGGGAGCAATACAAATCAAAAGTTCAGTCATGACTGAGAAATTGCTAGATCAACCCATGCGTTATCCCCAGTATGCTCGGCTCTCAAAGAGAGAAGCTACTTTTGAGCAGGGATGGCCAGAACCTCTCTTAGGAAAAATACCAGACCTAGCTCGAGCCGGGTTTTATTACAGGGGAGTGAAAGATAAAGCTACCTGTTTTCATTGTGGAATGATTTTTGTGTAGAACATGCTTATTGGAACCCCAATTGTCCTTACATCAATCTGTATAAGGGACGAGGATGGGTGATGAATGTGTTCATTGCGGGTTTAGAACAGCAGGGATATAAACCTTTACCTGAGATCAAACCTCTACTGAACCCAGAACCAGACGTCCAGGCTCGAGGAAAATGTCACATTTGTTTAGACGAGGAATTACAAATCGTTTTTCTACCTTGCGGACACGTATGCTGCTGTGCTTTGTGTGCTCCATCCTTTCAGTTTTGCCCCATCTGTCGAGGCGCGAGATTCAACAGTCCAAACGCCTATTTCTGTGTTAACTATAAATAAGACCCTGAACCCAACTTTTCCTTCATTGATCAACATGTATTCCGAGGAGACACCCCTCCCTTCTTTTCAATTGAAACACGAGTTTACCATGGTGGTTGCTGGACCCTCGAAATCGGGCAAAACAGAATTCGTCAAGACATTAGTGAACAATCTAGACTGGATCACCCCCATGCCCGAAAAAATCGTCTGGTGTTATCGGGAATGGCAACCCACTTACACTTCTTTAAAAGAGAAGGTATCTTTCATCCGAAATATTCCAGAAGACGACGAGAAATTAGTAGCCAATTTGAGTGTGCCCCATTTACTCATTTTTGACGACATGATGGGAGGAAAAGCCATCGAATCGATTGTGGATTGGTTTACCCGTAAAGCGCATCATCGGAATACCAGTGTGATTTACATCACTCAGAATTTATTTGATCGAGCTGCTTCTCATCGCACCATTAGTTTGAATGCTCATTATTTAGTCTTATTCAAAAATCCCAGAGACAAATCTCAGATCAGTGTATTGAGTCGTCAGCTAGCTTTACCTCATTTGATGTCTGCTTATCAAGAAGCCACCCAGATACCTCACGGATATCTTCTCGTGGACTTGAGTCCCCATACCCCAGACCAATACCGATTGAGAAGTCGAATGTTTGAAATGTTGACTGTACACATGCCTCAAGAGTATAAATAAAAGTGTTTCACACTCTTCTGGGTCATTGTTCATTTCAATCTCATCATGGCTCCATCAGCCAAGAGTAAATTAGTGAGAACCTTACGACGTTTACAGCGGGAACGAGATCCCGCGAAGCGAGCCCATTTAATCGAATTAGGGCGTAAAGCCTTATTGAATTGGTTTGCCATGGGAGCTCGCAATTTAATAAAAGGGGTCTTACCTATCAATAAACAGACCCAAAAGTTTATTAATAATCATCGTCAAGATTTAAGAATCATAGCCGATCAATCGGCCAGTGATCAAGACAGAAAAACAGCTATTTTAAAACGCGGAGGTGCTGGATTTCTAGGTGGAGTCATCATTCGTCATTTATTTAAATGGAATAGTCCTAAAAAACGGCGGGTTCGTCGTTTAAAGAGTGTAGTGGTAAGAGTCGATAATAAGAAACAAAGAGTGTTTCCGGATTGGATGGTCCGTGTCGGAGGAGCAGCTCAAAAGAGCAGAAAAAAGAAGAAGAGAAAAGCCCCTCCCAAGAAGAAAAAAGCCCCTCCCAAGAAAACAGCGAAAAGGCGAAAATCTGCTCCTCAAACTCTAGCTCAACGTAAAGCCATGCCCGAAAGTTTAAAAAACGAAATCAATCAGTATTTCAAGGAACAAAGACAAAAGACCATAGGAGAGTTGCTCAAGAAACAAGCAGAACTGAGAATGGATCGTGCTATGGGACCCATAGGCAGTCAAAGAGCCAGTGATTTAGAAGTGTTTCCTCGAGTGAATGTGGGCATTCCCTCCTCCTCCTCTTCCTCCCCTGGAATTAAAGTTCCCATTCATGTCCCTAAAATCACACGTTTTCAACCCTTGACGGCCTCCACCCCTCAACTACCTAAAGGCCTGAGATATAAATGTCGATATTGTGGAAAAATTTATGTCAGGGAGAAAGCGAGAGATAAACACGAGAGCGACAAACACGGAGGATATGCCCCTCCTTAAGAGAGACACTATAAAAGGGAGTGACATGAGAGACTTCTCTTCATTGTTTTCAAAGATGGCCAAGAAGAAAAAGGGATGTTGTACGCGATTAAGAGCGCATGCCCCTCTTTTAAGAGTGTTATCGGACCCTCACTATTCCTCGTCTTTAAAAACGGGGATTTTAAAACATTGTTCTGGAGACTGTATTCTGAAAATTTGTGAGATCGTCTACAACCTATTAAAAGGGGTGTTACCTCTCAATTCGGCTCAGAAACGAAAACTAGCTCCAAAGAAACACATCTTAAGGAGACTGGTCCGACCCCAATCCATACAGAAAAGACGAGCTTTATTAGTACAACAAAAAGGAGGAGGTATTTTACCCCTTTTAATCTCAGCAGCACCTTTACTGTTGGATGCCGGACATTCTGTCTATAAAGCCATTAAAAAGAAGAGGAACAACAAGATACAAAAATGAGTCGTAAAATGGTGTTAGTACCTGAAGTTCTGTTGAATGAACTCAAAGGTAAACTCCCCAAACCTCCGGAATTTCAATCTACTCTGAGTATAGGTCAAGAATTGGACCAGATTACCAGACGTGAAGATTTAACTCCAGAAGAAAAAGTGGCTTTATACGGTCAAGAACTTCATCGGTATAGGAATTATTTACAACAAGCGAGAGAGCCAACGACTACCAAAAAAACCCCTGCACCCTTAGCCCCAGCAGCACCAGCCCCCGCAGCAGCAGCAGCAGCTCCAGCAGTAGCAGCAGCACCACTAGCAGCCTCAGACCCCGAGATCGATCAACAAATCATTCAAAGTGTGAATAAACCCATGCAAAGGAAAGCTGAATTATTATTAAATCATTTAAAGAAAACCAACGTCTTGACTTGGGATAAAGACGGAGAAATCAGTTATCGAGGTCAAAAAGTGCCCGATTCTAACATTGTGGATATAATGGCCGAAAACATGAGAACCAGATCCTTGAAAAATCGTCCGGTGCCTAAAGGATTAGATGAATTTGCTCAAGCTTTAAAAGAGACCCGTACTCCCATGACTTACTTGCAAAATCGAGACCTTATAAAAGCCATGCAGAAACCAGGAAAAATCAGTACTCCTAAAGGGGCTTTGAGTGACGACGACGACGAAGAGGAAGAGAGCGGATTTCAGGATGCTTCCTCTTCTTTTTTGACCCCTATTAGTCGACCTGTAGAGGCAAGATCAAGGGTGTTAAAAAAATTCACACCTAAATATAGTCCCTATCGAGCCCAAAAGCAATTAAAAGCCCAAGAAGAAGAAGCCAATAAGAAATTAGAACAAATCGAGGAAAATTGGCTATCATTGCCTAAGAAATGAAGAAGAAGAAGAAGAAGAAGAAGGGAGTAGAAGACATTTTAACAGAGATTTATTACGATCCTAAGAGAGGGTATGGAGGCATACAGACTTTGTATCGTCAGGTCAAAAGTCTGGGACATAAGATTTCTTTAAACACCATACGAGAATGGTTAAAAGAGCAAGATACCTATACCTTACATAAACCCATTCACCGAAAATTCCGGAGACAACAGACCAGAGTGACGGATATAGACGAACAATGGCAATTAGATTTAGCGGATGTGTCCAGTTTAAAGAAACATAATGACGGTTATACCTTTTTATTGTGTGCCATTGACGTCTTATCTAAATATGCATGGGTGGTGCCTTTAAAACAGAAAACGGGGAAAGAAATGATTCGAGGATTACAAGAGATTTTCCGACAAGACGGTCGACGTCCCGTCCGCATTCAATCGGATCAAGGCAAAGAATTTACCAATCGAGAATTCTTACAGGCGTTTAAATCCATTCATTTCTTTACCACTCGCAATACGGACACCAAAGCCAGTATCGTGGAACGATTTCAGAGAACCCTCAAAGCACGCATGTGGCGATATTTCACTCGGAATAAAACCAGACGGTATTTAGAGATCTTACCGGATTTAGTGTATGCTTACAATCATACCTATCATCGCAGTATCCAAAGAACCCCAGCTCAAGTGAAGCCCTCCAATGTGTTAAAAGTCTGGAAAACTTTATATGGGGAAGAATCATCACCTAAACCAAAACCCCCCAAGTTTAAAACAGGAGATAAAGTGCGCATCAGTAAAGCTAAACGCACTTTTGAAAAAGGATATTTACCGAACTGGACCACGGAAATATTTACCATTGCTCGACGAGTCCCCGGTCGGTATCCTTACGTGTATCGAGTACAAGATTATAACCAGGAGGAATTAGAAGGGACTTTTTACGAGAAAGAATTACAACAGATCATTAAAAAAGACGACGTGTACGAAGTAGAGGAAATCTTGGGGTATAAAAAGCGACGAGTCGGGAAGAAAATCATTCAAGAAGTCAAAGTCCGGTGGAAAGGATATCCCCCTAGTTTCGATTCATGGATTCCCCAAACGGATCTCATCAAATAACACCTCATTGGAAATGTTGTGGAGAGAATATTCCTCGAGAAGAAATTGTGTATTTTGCACAATTATTCATTTGTATTTCCCTCATCATCACCAGTGTGGTCATGTTAGCTTTACACGATTCTAATCGAGAATATTGGATGGTCTGTGTGAGTTCTTCGGTCGGTTACATCATGCCTAGTCCTACCATGATACATCATACCCCTAGGGTCAAGAAGACCAATTCACCCAGTTAATCCCGGAATCTAAAAATAGATACACCCCTCTATATAAAAAGGAGACACCATAACCCTAAGAAGATCATTTCTGATCTGAGTGAGGGACAGAGCACACACATCATGGATTTTTTAAGCTCAGAGTATCGTTGGAAAATAGTAGAACCTGAAGGGACTAGTCACAAAGGAGAATGGATGAAAAACAAAGAGACATGTATTCAAGATTTCTTTGATAAGAATCCAGGACAAACAGGTCTCAATGAAATCTACCTGTATAAGAGATTCAAGTTACCGGACCGCCAAAGAAGCAATCAGATGCTCTTAATAGGACCCAGTTCACCTAAATATGAAGAATTTAAATGGAAAGTCAATTACGTCTTGGCTCACCGAAGAGAGGGACCCGAGAAGACTTGGATTCAAGGAAAATGGATGAAAAAAGCTGGAGATTGTATAAAAGACTATGGCAAGAAAGTGATCCTAAAAGGATACGATATCATGGACTGTGCTTGTGAAACAGACTATTTGTACATGAGGAGACCTTTTCCCATACAAAAAGAACTGAAGAAAAGTTTTGAATGTTTGTTATTATAATGATGTTCTTGTTCTTGTTATTGTTATGAATAAAAAAATAAAAAGAAAAAACCAAAAAAATTCTAGTGTTGTTAGTTATTTTTTTCCCCTATATACACACATACAACTAAACGCTCTATATACACATAACAGAGCGCTCTATATACACTAGCTTTGTCATGATGACGTCACAATCACGGATTTGAATCGCTGCCAAGTAATACCTGTGTAGTCAGCATAAAAAACGTAGGTCTATCGTATTGATGCACACGCCCCCTAATTTTTTTGCACACGGTCCTTACAGGTATAAAAAGGTAGGTCAAAGGTGCACACGGCTCACAGCAGGTATATAAAGCGGAGCTGGGAGTACCCTGCACTCATTATTTAGCCATCATGTCTTTTGTGTGGAGAATTATCTATTGGATTGATGTAGAAAAAACAATATGCTATCACTGCAATGAGAAGACGAAAGAGATACATAAATACGTCGGCTACAACGATGCGGGAGAAGTTGTTGATTGGTACTGGGGATGTAGTAAATGTAGAGAACCTATGCCACACTGGATGGTAGATGACCCCCCTTCCATGGAGACTTGTGGTTGTAGCTGGTGCCTGAAATATTTCATCTGGAAGAAAGGAATTGAGAACATACCGCCTCCCCGATGGGTGAAAATGACCAGGAACAGACCTTTGAAAGAATGTATGATGTGCTACCAGGAAAAGACTCGAGGAAAATGGAAATGCGGACAATGCCGGCAATATCCGTGTTGTGAAAAGTGTGTGAAGAAACTCTTTGAGACTTCCTACAAGAAATGCCCCTTATGCCGATATGAAGGACAATAAAATTCTTTTTTTTTTTTTTGTATTTTTTGACTTGAATAAAAATTTGTGTTTAAAAATTCTTTGTTGTTTTGTTGTTTGTTTTAAAAATAACTTAAAAAATAAAAATTTAAAAAATAAAATAAAATAGATGAAAGGTTTTATCAAGAGGTATATAACAAACCCTCTCTCATTCTGAAAAAGGACACTGAACAAGTCAGACGTGTTTTTTGTTTCAAAGATGCAGTATCGTTGGTATTGTGAGAGTCCCATTAGTCAGTGTATGTACATGCAAGGAGGGTGGATGAAAACTAAAATAGGAGCCATCATGGATTTCTTTGAAAATCATCCAGGCTATTACCTGGAGAATGTGTGGTTGGAAAAAAGAATGAAAATTCCCTATCCTCTAACAGGATCTAGAGTGAGGGTGAAAATCAACCAACATTATCAGCAATTCAAATGGGTTACTTGTACTCAAAGGAATCGACTGACACCCATCAACACCATTCAGAATGAAAGTTCATGGTACTCGGACATTGGAGATTGTCTGAAATATTATTTCAAGATGGAGAAAAAAGGACTGATGTTTCCACCTCATTATTGTCCTACAGAGTACTTGTATTGTCGCATCCCCTTTTCCCAGATTAAAGACTCGGTGGAAAAGAAAGGACATTTGTTGACTCGAGTGATTGAGGACCGATCATCATCATCAGAAGAAGAAATAGATGTGTAAATTTTTTTGAATAAATGTTTTGAATTTTAAAAAAGTGTTGTTATAAATACAAAGGTCTTAAGGTCTAGAGTCTCAGTCTTAAATTGAACATGGCCGAGAGCAGTGGGTTTTACATGACTTTACCCAGTGATGGGTCTATGACCTCTTTTTCTAGCAATACGACTGCTCAATTTAAAACCTTATTACCACAATCCCTAGATTTAACCGACGGAGAATGGGAAGTGGCTTTAACAGAAATGATGTATCCCAATTCATTGAAAAACATTACAGAAAAGGAGGCTTATTTTGACATCCTGGTTCCTCAGTCTTTTGCTCACCATATCAAAAACCCCAATGTTTATGGCAGATTTAAAATGAAAACCTTAGACCCAATGCCATTACGTCAATGTCCTGTACTGCTCGATTGGGCTCATACTAAACGGCCTGCACTCGTTGAACTAGATAGCAAGATGGAAATTAGACGAATTCACTTCAGACCCGGGCCTTACACTCACCCAAAGGCCTTAACAGAGGAAATAAGTCTAGGACTAGAGAGATCATTGAAAAAAATATGGAAAACCCTTAGTGAGGGAAATGATCAAAAGTCTATGAAATTAGTATATTACGAGACCTATGATCGAGTGATGTATGAAATCAATGAAAAAATGCTTACTCCCTTATGCATTCGTTTCCCCACATCCCTAGCTTATAAGCTAGGCATGGACGGTCAGAAAGTATTTCTTCAGAACGATACAGAAAACATGACCAAATGGATCAACATTAGTTACTTGGGAAACAGTACTGTGGATTTATATGAAAATCTGAAATCCATGTATGTCTATTGTGACTTGATTCAACCCCAGACGGTAGGCTCCAATGCCTTGAAACTCTTAAGAGTGGTGCCTTGTACATTTCATTTGGAGGATTCAAAACAAGCCAAATGGGAACCCATTCGAGCGGAATATTTGAAACTACATGTAAGTAAAAAACATTTCGATACCATTGAGATTCACATCATGACTCCTTTAGGGACTCCCATGCCCTTTGTAAGTGGTAAATCAGTGGTGAAACTTCATTTCAGAAAAGTCTACTGAGATGAATGTACCGTTATTGTGTTCCATCTTATTGGGTGTGGTGGCTTGTCTGGTCTGCTGTCTGTATTGTATTCAGCCGTAAAGGGTATAAAAGGAAGTCCCCAGAGGATATAAAGGTCAGTTGAACAAGCGACATGAACCATGCAGTATCATCCCGGATTACTGAGACAAAGAGGACACAGTTGGACTTATCATAAAGGTTTATTACGTCAAAAAGGCGGAGCAGTAGGTTCTATCATCTCTGGATTGGTGGGAGCCCTTCCCTTGGATAATCTATCGGGAACTCCTCTTACAGGATTACTCAAATTGGGTAGGCTTTTAACTCACATGAAACCTCAAAAAGGAGGAAATTTTTTAAACTTCCTCTCGGCAGCAGTCCCTAACATACCCCTACCGGGCATAGGCTCAGGTTTGACTCTCAAAGAAGCGACCAAGTTAGCCATGGGGCCACAAAAAGGTCGAGGATTTGTCAAAGATCTACTCAAACATGGGAAAGAACAAGCCATCATGGCCGGAGTGAAGATAGGCAGGGATGTAGTGGGAAAAAGAAAAAACATCAGAAATGCTCTTTTAACCCACGGACTCAATGCGGCCAAAAATACAGGTCTATTTGCTTTCAATCGAGGAGTCTCTTTACCCTTTAGAAAGAAAAAGAAGAAAAAAGGACAAACAGGTCAAGGAAGAAGAAGAAGAAAAAGAAGAAAGCAGACAGGGAGAGGGAGAATCCTGTTAGCCCGAGGGGGTCCTAAGAGAAAAAGGAAAAAACAAGGAGGAATTCCTAAAAGAAAACGTCATTTAGATGTGTTTGACTGAGAGAGAGTATAAATAGGACAGTCCAGGGAACAGAAGGTTCATTTGTGAAAACTGAATCCTAGTAGACACATCATGTTACAGCCCGATTCCTGTGCGTGTGGGATGAACAATTTAGAATTGTTTCAAGTCCCTCCGACTAATATTGCTTTAGAAGACTCGAAATGGGAAGAATATTACCCCATTTCCAGTACTTTAGATTCCGACACCGCTCCCATCGAATTTGAAATTAAAGGACAAGGAGATCACTATCTGGATTTATCTCAAACTTATGTTCAAATGGTATGTAAATTTACCAAAGACGATGGAAGTAATCTGACTGGGGCGAACAGCACTTCCAGTCCCGTGAATAATATCTTACATTCCATGTTTACGGAAATCGATGTCAGTCTGAATGGCAAAATAATAACTCCGGGGACGGATACTTATCCTTACAAAGCTTATCTGGAGAAATTATTGTCTTACCGACCCAGAACTTTAAAGACACAGACGAGGGCCTGTAGTCTGTGGGAAAAAGATACGGCAGGACACATGGACGAAGTGGGGTTAGAGGCTCTTGGTGTAGCTCAAAATAAAACCTTTGATGTAACTCAGGGTCAAGATGGTGGTGCCGACACGGTGACCATTAACGAACCCATCCTCACAGCGTTACCGGCTAATTCTAAAAACGAAGGATTCCGAAAAAGACACCAAGCTATTGCTGACAGTAAGAAAATCAGTTTGCTGGATACTTTACATTTGGATTTGTTTCAACAAGATCGATTTCTACCTAATGGAGTGGACGTCCGTTTGCGATTTAATCGAGCTAGACCCTCTTTCTACATGATGATCAAAGGAGGAAGTACAGGAAAAGTGAAAATATTGAGTATGATCTTGTGGGTGAGAAAAGTCAAACCCACAGCAGTCATGATGAATACCATTAATCAGAGTTTGAATACCCACAGAGCCAAATATCCCTTGAGAAGAGTGGAAGTGAAAACCTTTACCATTCCCATAGGGACCCAGTCTAAGATAACGGATCATCTGTTTCAAGGTCAGATGCCTAAACGTCTCATTTTAGGCTTTGTGGAGAATGCGGCCTTTAACGGAGATAAAACTAAAAATCCCTTTCATTTCCAAAACTTTGGGATCAAGAAATTAGATGTCAGTATCAACGGAGAGACCATGAGTACTCGTTGTTTTGAGCCTAATTTCAACGACGATTTATATCTGAGATCCTATCTCAGTCTGTATCAAGCTCTGGGGAAATTAGGAGAAGATTGGGCTCCGGACATTACCCTAGAAGAGTATAAAAGCGGCTACACTCTATGGGGCTGGGATTTCACTAAAGATCAAGAAGCGCAATCGGATAAATTCCACATCATAGAAACAGGAAATCTGAGAGTAGAAGTGCAGTTTACCAACAATACGGTTAACACCATCAATTGTGTGGTGTATGCAGAATTCGATAACTTATTAGAAATTAACAAACAGAGAGAAGTGAGCATTGATTACTAAAAAAAATGGATACGGGACAATTGAGAGAAGTCTTATCCAGAGAATTCAAGAGTTCTTTTGGAGGCGTGTATCCTGTAGATTTATTACCGGATCAATTAAGACCTGGAGAAAAAGCTGTCGTGGTCAATACGGATCCTCAAGATCGACCTGGAGAACATTGGGTGTGTCTATATGTGAGCAATCCCGTGGTGGAATATTTCGATTCTTATGGATTTCCTCCCTTACAAAAAGAAATTCAAGATTTTATCCAGCGTCATGCTCAACAATGGATTTATAATCCGTATCGCTATCAAGACTGGAATACCGATGTGTGTGGACAATATTGCGTGTATTATTTACATCAAAGAGACAAGAAAAGAAAGAAAACCGACGAGTGGCTATTCCCCTTTGACCAGAGTACGGCTTTACAAAGGGACAGATACGTAGCGAATTGGTTTAAAAACACTTATCATAAATTACCTACGGGTCATGGACAAAAGTGTCAATGTTTTTATCAAAATGTATTGTAAATGAGTTGTTTGTTGTTTGTTGTTTGTTGTTACAAAATAAAGAATGAAAAAAAAAAATCTGTGTTCTTTGTTTTGTCTTTTGTTAGTGTTTTCAGTAAAAAAATCCAGTTTGAACTGGTTAGGCTAGACTGAGCTTTTGACTGTGAAGTGTGACGTCATAATCTTGAATCGCTGCCAAGTATTTACCTGTGTAGTCAGCATAAAAAAAAACGTAGGTCTATCGTATTTTTTGCACACGGGTCCCTGACTTGAATCGCTGCCAAGTATTTACCTGTGTAGTCAGCATAAAATAAAAAACGTAGGTAAAACGTGCACAGGCCCCGCCCCCCACAGCAGGTATATAAAGCGGAACTGGGAGTACCCTGCACTCATTATTTAGCAAGCGAATTCCAAGAATATTAGACATGGAGATGGATAAAGATAAATTTGCCTTATTAGAAAAGAGAATGACGGAACCTATGGAGGGGGATCACGAAGCTCCTCAACAAAGAAGAATGGAGTTGAAAACCTTGGATCCGGAACCTAAGAATGAATATTTACCCCTGAATGAGCCTGTGAAGGATCCTAAATGTCCAATATGCCACCCGGAGACCTGGGAACCTACGGAGGGGGATCACAAAGCTTTTCAACAAAGAAGAATGGAGTTGAAAACCTTGGATCCAGAACCTAAGAATGAATATTTACCCCTGCATGAGCCTGTGAAGGATCCTAATGATCCAGACAGAAGTTACTCGATAGCCATTAATTGGACTTTCATTATTAAAGAGCCTAAAGAAGAAGAAGATATAGACATGTTTCTGAGCAACCAAGATGATTTCTTCTTTGGTTTCCAGTATTTGATTATACAAAAGGAAAGACATCCCTGGACAGGAGAACTGCATCAAATCAGGGGATTCATTCAAATGAAGGAACCAGAAGGAGGACTGACTATGTGCAGACTTCATATCGCTGCTGATTTTGCCATGTCTCACAGTACTCCAGAATTGGAAAGTATGTTTTACAAGCAAGGAGGTGACTATGAAGAATATGGTGTTCTGAAACCTGAGGAGAGAAATAAGGAATTGGAGCCCAGAGATTGGATAGAATGGGAAATAGGAGCTTGGAAGAAACCTGAAGCTATTGCAGCCAGAGAAGCTAGGAAGAAACAGTTCTTAAAGAATGTGAGCTGGTCAAGATGTGAATAAAAAAAAAAAAGATTTGAACTGTTATTTATTGTTAGATCTCAATAAAAAAGAAAAGAAAAAAAAAATGGTGGGTTTTTTGTCATTTTTAAAAAATAGGTTATCTCCCTTTAACCATAGATTTTTTCAAAAACACCAAAACAAAAAGTGTTGAGGGTTTTTTTAAAGATTGATAAAAATAAATACAATTTTAAAAAAGGTATAAATAGTAAACATGGTATAAAACACACCTCAGTTGTGGACTGGCTTCATTATGGGTAACACCTCCAGTAAAGAAATGAGTCAGAACACTAGATTAAAGGAAACTGAATGGTTACTTATACAGGAGGGAGGAAAAGATATCATACCACCTCCCTTGATGGTAGAACATCCTGCAGTATTTATACCACCTCCCTTGATGGAAGAACATCCTGTAGAATATAAACCTCAGGAGGAGGAAAAAGAAAACATAAGACCAAACAACAAACTCTTGGAGGATATTAAGGCTCATTATCAAAACAAACAGAAAGAAAATACAGGCAATGGATATATTGCTTACTTAAAACAAGACAGAGGTAGAATAGCCAATAATTGGATATTTAATTTAACTGGGTGCCGACAGGAAGATGTAGATCAAATCATTGGAAGTGATTATCAATACTTGATCTTACAAAAAGAAAGGCATCCAGAAACTGGAAAACTTCATCATGTGAGAGGATTCATTCAAATGAAAAACAGAGTTCAAGGGAGATACCTGTACAGAAAGATTCATAAATTAACCTGTTTTGAGATGTCTTACAGCACCCCAGAATTGGAAAGAACCTTTTATAGACAAGGTGACTATGAAGAATATGGAGTTCTAAAACCTGATGTGAGAAACAAAGAATTAGTTCCAAGAGATTGTAGATTTACCTGAATAAAAAAAAAAAAACTTGTTTTTTTTTTTTTAAAAATTCTTGTTGTTGTTCTATAAAAACAAGGGTGTTTTAAAAAATAGATTCATTTTACATCATGAGTCTCCAGGAGATACAAGGTGATTTACTCAACTGTGAGGTAGAAGCTATTGTTCATCAATGTAATTGTTTAACTGTAAAAGCTCATGGATTGAGTCAAAGTATTGCAGAGAAATTCCCACAAGCTAATCTCTATGCCACTCGCAGACCTCTAGGGACTAGAAATTTAGCCGTAGAAGAAGATAGAGGAATTCCAGGCACTATTAAGGTGTTTCCCTCACAAACCCCTGTGGTCATTTGTTTACTAGCTCAATGGGATTATGGAAAAGCAAGTCACCGACCTAAAAGAATTTCCACTTATCAGGATACCCCACAAAACAGAGAGCAATGGTTTCAAGCCTGTTTACAAGAAATGGGGGAAAGTTTACCTTACCAGACTTATGCTTTTCCTTACAAGATTGGGTGTGGACTAGCCCAAGGAAATTGGATTCATTATAGACATTATATTGAACAATTTGTACACACTTATGAAAAACATGTGTACATTCTTCATCATCATCATCATTAATTGTGTGTTTTCATGTGATGTAAAATAAAGAAGAAAAAAAAAAAAGTACCTTTTTATCTGTCATACTCTAATGTCTGTTTTAAACAGGAGATGAAGGTCCACCGCAATCCCCATGCACTCATAAGCAGATCTCTGGGGGGGGGGGGGGTCAGTAGAAACACTCAAGTAGTTTTTTTTTCTTTTCCCCTGTGATATAATGTCAAATATTTTAATGGAAAATTCAGAAATTCATCAGTAATTGGAGTCAAAACTTGCTATCTTTATAGTATTGATTTCCATTATCAGATTTTATTTTTTTTATTCCATTTTAAAAATATAAACATTTTAAATAATTATCTTAATAATAATAATGAAATAAATTAAAATGATATCTCATTGAAACTTTTTTTTTTAGATTCAAGTTTTTGTTTTTATGTTAGTTATTTCACTGTATATTTCCCAAAGGAAGACCAACAGCCAGGCTTCACTTCACTTAGAGAATGGATTGGTTAGGAACAAAACATATCTTCCAGGTTTGAGGACTGTATAGAAAAATAAAACCCATTTTTGTTATTATGATTTAAATTACATGAGACAATGTCTCTTATAAATGTAATACAAAAATAATATCTCTTATATATATGGATTCCTATACTCTAATCATATTAAATGTCATTTGTAAAATGTATTTTTTAAAGACAGATTTTATTTAGGATTGACTTTTTAAATGATGACATGAATAGCAGGCCATACTTTAAGCACATGACAAAAACATTCTCTCAAATTACACAGAAATGGATTATTTAGCATAGCTGACATTAAACATATAGATGAGGGATAACATAATCACAATTATAAACAATGTGAAACAACTTTAAACGACCTACAAGGTAGATTACAAGCCTTTTTCACTGGGGTAAAATCTCGCCGAAATTCGCTATGGCCGCCGAACCCGAACCCGACTGTATAAAGATGAAGTCATAAAAATAACATAACACTGATGTAGTATTACATGATTTTTTTTTTATTTTATTTCTTAAAAACTAACAATGCTTCTAACTGTCGAATTCTCCTCCGAAATCGTATTCGATCCGCTACTAATTGCATCCAGGGACTTCTCCGGTCTTCGGGGGGTAATTCGTAGATTTGATTGAGGCTGGTATTAAAAGTCACGGATTTCCTAGCCTGTGTGAAATTTCCAGGTATTTCATTCCGTATTGAATACATACTTTCTTCATCGCATCTATGTCCTGCCACAGTAAAATCACTTTGCCCGCTTGGGGATGGGTCAGGAAACTGTAAGGCTTTCCGAAATAACGGGTCAGGTTCAGTCCGTACCATTTCTGGGGCAGAATTGTTTTCATATGTAGACATAGAAAATGCATGGTAGCTAGTCTCCCCATACGACCCCCCTGACTTGAATCGCTGCCAAGTATTTACCTGTGTAGTCAGCATAAAAAACGTAGGTCTATCGTATTTTTTTTTGCACACGGCCCCCCTCACAGGTGATGCAACAGGTATAAAAAGGTAGGTCAAAGGTGCACACGGCCCCCCTGACTTGAATCGCTGCCAAGTATTTACCTGTGTAGTCAGCATATTTTTTGCACACGGCCCTAAACAAACTTGACTCGCTGCCAAGTATTACCTGCGTAGTCAGCATAAAAACGTAGGTAAAACGTGCACTCGCCCCACAGCAGGTATATAAAGCAAAAAACTGTAAAATTTGACAATCAGTCTTGCTTGACACTTCGAACTTGACAGACGTGAAAATAGTATGGCAGAAGCAATGATGAATACTCCACACAACCCCAGCTATGTGATACCTGAAGGGTATGTAGGAGCCCCCATGCCAGAGTCACAGGATGCAGTGGGATTAGATTTGGGTATGTATAATCTTCCAGCATATGCGAATAAAGAAGATATGGGCCTATTAAATACAACTCTGGCTGGGATTGTCAACATGCTGTCTGGTCTTGACAACAAGCTGACTGATCTGAAAAGTTACATCACTAAAATGAAAGGAGGAAGCACTTACCAGAAAAAACAAGGGGGATCAGGAGAAAAAAAGAAAACCAGACAGACGGATCCATGCTACATCTGCAAAGAGTTAGGGCATTGGGCCCCAGATTGTCCCCGAAAAAAACAGGATTCGTGCTATAAGTGCGGGAAATCTGGTCATTGGGCTAATCAGTGTACAGAGAATGAGGAGGATCAACAATTGGTTAAAGAAATACAAAAACTGGAGAAAAAGCCTCAGGAACCCAAGAGAAAACTACCCCTGATGACCGATAAGGCCCAGAAGAAGAAAAAGTAAATTGTTGTATTTTTTTACTTGAATAAAATCTGTGTTCTTGTTTCTATTGTGTGTTATTGTTTTTTTTTTCCATTTTCGGAAAATCACTGTGAATGAGTGACGTCATAATCAAATTCTTTTGACTCGCTGCCAAAATCGTAGTAGCAGCGTATAGTGTATAATGTAAACACAGTGTAAACACACCCCGTATTTAGGGGGCTATATGTAATGAATTGATCCCGGCTATCCCCCACCAGGGGCTGCACTCCGTTGAACCCCCTATCCCCTCCAGGGGCTGCACTCGCTTGACCCGGCTATCCCCCCAGACCCAAAAGTGCACTCAGTTGACCTCGCCATCTAGACCCTTTATACTACTGAGGACACTTATTGATTACAATAAAAAATTTTAAGTAAACTTAAATTTATTTTTGTAGGAAAATATACAAATATTAAACAGACGTGATTGACTCTGAGGTATCTTTTATCTCAAGCTCACCGGGATATATCATATAGAATAAGAATGAAAGCAACCATTGCTAATTGACAATACGTCGTCAATAGCACAATTGGTGCCCATGGGAACTCCAATAGATTGGTCTCCAACAAAAAACATAGATATTGACAATTAGAAAGGAAAGCATCTTTTTGATGTCAGCTTCAGAGTACTTTTGTGTACACTCAAGATGTTGTTAACAAAATAATTTTGCAAATGACCAATGACAAGGTAAGTAAATTTACGAGTTCGTTTTTAATTGAAAAACCAAACTGTCAATGATATAAAAATTCTGGACTTGAATTTATTGTTTGGAATGGTTGTATATAAAGTTGAAAAGTTGTAAGTTTTTAAGCCGTCAATTTTGTAAAACTTTGTAATTTCATAGTGTCCTAAAGTTCCTTTGAATACTGTAAATTGAAGAATTAAGACAACATTTTTGAACATATTTATGCCAAATAAAATAGTTCAAAAATAATTTTTTCCATCTGAGAATGGCAAATTATGCCAAAATTGTTTTGATTTTAAACTTAATTCTATTTCTACAAAGATAAAGAGTAGAAGATATGAAAATTAAATTAATATAAAATTTTGCATTTTGTGATGTATGTTTTGGAAATGCTGAGGAAGGTTGCCTCTACAAAAATTGTGAATTTCATGACCTCTAGCGTCAGGTATTCTGGTTTTAGGGCGAGGCTCTGTTGATGATATAGTGAAAATGCATTAATTCTTTGAAAATATTCTCTGCTCCTTGGTATTTAAGCCAATGAACTATGTACATAATTATGATGAGGAAGATTGCCTCTTTGAAATCTGCTTTTTGTTGGTATTGATCAAACATTTATAATGAGCAAGAGTGCCTTTTCCAAAATTGTGAAATGTCTGGCCCCAGGGTCAAGGGTTGGGCACAACTGATTAAAGAGTGAAACATGCATATTTTCTTTGTTCCTCTGCTTTGTCTGTGGGTATGAAGTAATCAAAGTAAATATGCCAAGGGTATAATTATAATGAGCAATGGTGTCTATTTAAAAATTGTGAAATTCATGGCTTTTGGTTCAAAACACGAACCAAATTGATTTTTTGGAAAGTTGTTACATGATGCTCAGGTGACTTATAAGAAGGCCCCTGGGCTTCTTGTGTAAGAATTTCAATTTATACAAATAGTTTTGAAGTATTATTACAGAAATGAATGCTTTAATACAGCTTACTAAAATAGAAGAGACATAAACCTGAATTTGACTTTTTAATATGTTTTAAAATTTGGACATTAATTGATTTTGTGTGATTTGTGTACATGCGCTATATATGTATATGAAGTCTTTTACTACGCTTATATCGCTTAATAATTTTAAAACTCGTACATATAATTTTGTATTAAGTTCTAGAGTTAAAACCTTTTTATTTAAATCATAACCATTTTTTAAAAAATTAATAGTTATGAATTTACAAAGGATAATTTGCAAACCATATTTTTGGCAGACTGGCTCCTGCTCTTTAGATAAAAAATTAAAAAATTGTTTTAAAAATTATAGAATTTCATCCTATTTATGCATTAGTAGTACATCCTTTTCTTTTTAGAAATGGTTTGGGACTATAAAACTTGAATAAACTTAAAACAACAAAAAAAAAAAAAAAAAAAAAAAGCCCTATGACTTGTGTCCAGTCAGTAAATATAATTAAACATTAGTAACTAGTTATTGCAATTTTACTGTTCAACGTTAACGTTCTAGTTTAAGATTAACTCACCCTATTTGCGTTACACTGAAAAGGCCTTTGGAATCCTTCAACGTATCCCTTATCTGAAAGTACAGCTGCCCATACTATGTACAGCGCCAGCAACATCTTCATCGTGAATAAAAAACTATAATTCTTTGAAATAACCTGTAAAACTTTAAAAAGGTGTCAATCCCTCCAAAAGTTCACTGCGTGCAAACATACAAATAAATGACATTAGAGACATAGTTAATCATGATCGGTCGAAAAATTGTCAAATTAATGTTTCACTGTGTTTTTATGAATAAACAACTTTATTTCAAAGTGGTGTTAGGGTTAAGGATAGCCTTTTCGAAGATCTAAAATGTTTATTCAACTTGTATAATTGACGTGATGTTTTTTCCTTTGAAGATCACTGTGGTTTTATTTTTGATACACCATGACTAACTGTGATCTAACAACAATGTTCTATCAAAAACAGAGCACGCCAGAGTGATGATGCACCAATTCTTATGACCCTTGACCATATACACTGAATAAGGAATAAATATACATGTAAAACAAAGTCATGTAAATATAGTTGAGGTATAACTTTCCTAACGTAAGAAAATTAAATTTTGCACTCGCCGATTTTAAATCCAAAATGGAATTTACACAGCAAATTTTTTAATGATTCAGAAGGTTTTTAATTGACTCTCAAAAATTTGAAGTGTAATTTGCATGAAGTTTATTAATTCCAACACAAATTGCTACATCCAGTCAAAAACTCGCAGAACATCTTGGTCAAAAGTGGACATTCTCCCTTGCGGTAATCGTTAACCGTTTAAATTGTCCAATTAGTATTTTTTTTAGTGTTTAAGAGTAACCGACATAAGGAATTTAGCAAGATAATTTCGGTTTCCATCGAGAATTGCCATAGCATAAAATCACAACCGTCATCCATGACGTTTTTTCATTGGTCATTTAAGGAGGTATTTCATAACTATGGCACGCCAAATTCACAAAAATGAGCTAAACATAATTTCACGGTTGTTAAACTAGGTTTATCAGTTGTAAAATATAGTTTACGGACTGTAAACTATAGTTAATAACGATAATCTGTATTTTACATCTGTAAATCATAGTTAACGCGATCATCTATGTTTCAGAAACGTAAACTATACTATCGTACTTAACACTGAAAACAATCATTTGCGATTGCAAAACATAGATTATCTGATAAATACAGTTTCATGATTTGTAAACTATGGTTTACAACTCTTAACTACAGTTAACGATCTGATAAATATAGTTTCACGATTTGTGAAACTCTGATTAAAAACCCTTAACTATAGTTTACGATTGTAAATTAAAATTAACAGACGTGAATCTATGATTATCAATAAAATCTATTGTTAACGTTTTATTACAGACAAATAAACTTAGATTAGCATTCGTAAACTATGGTTAACAACCGTTAAATATAGTTTTTCTGATGAAAACTATTGTTAACAAATCGTTAACTATACTTCACGGATTGTAAACTATAGCTTACAGTCGATAAACCTAGTTTATCAACTATGAAACTATGTTTAGCTCATTTTTGTGAATATGGCGTGCCATACATAAACGCGCTAGCGCATCATGAAAAATGTGCTGGCGTGCAAGATATGCACCAATATTTGCATATCCACTACTCTCTCCCACTATGAACATCTAGCCATCAACTGCGTTCATTGGACTATAGACGCAACTGCTTCCACTATGACTGCAAGTGCTCTAGCTCACTCGTGTAGAACAAGCTCTCCTACACTCATACACCGTGTTGAGAAGTATATATATGAAATGTTTCGTAAAAGGACTAAATATAAGTTTTTAATGATATTTTTTGGAAAAAAAGGAATTCAGAACAATTTGAAATTGCTGTTTGATATCTTTAAAAATTTAATTTTGGTCAAAGTATTTAATTGTAAAATAAAACTTTTAAAAAATTGAATAAAACTCCATATTTTTATTTTTTCGTATCATGCATACTTGTACAAAGAACGATAACTATTCAAACTTGGGTAATAACATTCAAAAAGAGAAAATTTCTTTAACTAGTAGATCTATATCTATTTCAAGAAAAAATAAATAGAAAAAGTACCCAAAAAATCACAGAAAAGACTACTGGAGTAATAATCATAATAAATTTTTGTCATAGTGTTTAATTATTGATTTTTGTCAGAGGATTTCAATAACGTTGATCGATGACGTCACGACTGCATCAAAACAAAAATTAAGAGAATGTGATGACGGCGCTGCTTGTATCCAGATAACTGTGTTTGAGAGGGAAATACTTTTATTATAAATTGTGATTTATTAGAGAAAAGGAGTATTGATCAGTGTATTGATTTTAAAGCCGTATGGTTTTCTTTACTGAAGACAGAAGAAGCTGCGTCCTTATGTAAGTCAGGATTTCCTCTGATATTCTTGTCAACATCAAAGAATGCAAATATAAGTAATAAACAACGATTATTTAGTGAACATGGCGTAATGAATAGCAATAGCTCTGCTGGCATATTTTCCATGATGCGCTAGCGCGCATCATGGAATATGCCCATACTACCCATAGTCCTCTGCATCTCCGCACACAGAGAGGTTTGGTACAAACGAACTCTGGCGGAAGTTTGGGAATATGCCAGCAGAGCAATTGCTATTCATAACGCCATGTTCACTAAATAACGTTGTTTATTTCTTAAATAATTCACACTAAGCTTGTATCATTGTTCTCAGGTAAATCATAACATTTTATATGACCAACGTAAAAAAGAGCCCGTGATTCAAAAAGTTTAGCGCGCTGTATTTCTTTGAACTTTAGAACTACAGTACCTCGCCCATTCAAGTCTCAACGCCATGGATGACAGTTGTGAGATTGAGCTTATAATGGCAATTCTCAGTGGAAACCGAAATAATTGTGGGAAAATGCCTTATGTCAGTCAATCTTAACACTTGTAAAAATTATACTAAATAGACAATTTAAACGTTGAACGATTATCGTAGGGGCAAACGTCAACTTTTGATCAAGATGTACAGCGATTCTCTGAATTACGGAATACAGCGATTTGTGTTGGAATTGATAAAACAAGACGGCCCGGAATGTCCATCTTTTTTCCCGTACTACATTGTATGATGTCAGTTTTGTTACACTTCAAATTTATGAGCGTTAAAACCACCCCTACTAATGTGTTCGGAACATTTTATTTTTCGGTGTTCTGCAAATTATAAGCCCGATGAGTTCTGAGTAGCTCTGGCAGTGGCTCTGGCGAGAGTTAGCGAGACTACAGCGAGATAGGGTAAATTATTCACGGAAATGTGGCTAGGAAGTGACTAGCCCGTGGAGATATGGTAAACAGAAAAGTTATGTTGCATTTCAATTTTCACCACCCTATAATATCTGTAGAAATGTACTTAATCGATCTCTCTTACATCCATTCAAACTCAAATAAGTATTCTCTATAATACACTTTTCTGCAGTAATGAATTAAAATTTCTCTTTGGACAAAATTTTGCATGGGAACCAGGACTATATTTTTGGCGTCAGATTAGCAAATGCGGCACCAAAATGACTTTGAATGACCAATCAGCTGAATGAGAATTGCATTATGGGTTACTACGAATACAACAGGAATTTTACACTTGAAAGAAAAGAAAACTATGGAAGTAAATGAAAATCATTTCTTAAAATTCTATTCCTTTCATGCTCACAATGACAAAAAAGTCATTTGAATAAATGGTTTCTCAAAGTCATACTGCAAAAAAGCGATTTTGTGCTGTCTTAATTCCTTTGTTGTACTATCGGTGAATACAATTGTCAGGTGGATTCCCCGGCTACGTGATCACGAGTATAGTTATGTAAACAAAGTTCTGTCCATTTAAATGCTTACTTGAAGCGCTGGTGTTCTAAAGTAGACACAAGCTACATTTTATTAAACATATTTTTTTCTAGCTAACAACAAATCTTTCATAGTTTCTAATCTTTGTATTTTGTTCATAAGAATGTTTTTTTTTTATTTTGCACTCCATTGACACAATCATAGATTGACCTGAACCACGTGTTCGAAGTAAACATGTATTTGGCGTAAACGTTGCTATTCATTGGTCAGTTGCTCGTGGTAAGATCCTCTGTGCGCATTTATAACAATAGCCATATAAGGCAAACAAAGGTTTGTCAGTGTGGATGAAATTACACATATTTTTTACCGGCGCATCGGTCGCTAGTGAGCTCTAATTTTCGCCATAAAGTATGATACATTTATATTTTAAACCCCCCCCCCCTTTAGCCACCCTATTTCTGTTGAAAATCATATAAGTCTTTCAAAAAGGTCTGGAATCACATTCTTACAGGACATGTTTTCAAAAGAAAAAGACTATAGCAATTTCCTGTTTACTGCCAATTCTAATTATAAAACTGGTTCTACCTTATAATCCTTGAATAGGTCAACCTAAACCACGTGTCTTGAATTTAAATCACAATAACATTAGTAGGGGTGAAACATTCATTTGAAAATGTGCTGTGTGAACTCCATTTTGGAAAAATCGGTATGCAAAATTTAGTTTTCTTAGTACAAAGATAGGAAAGGTATACCGCTAGTTAAGGTCTTCCGTTTCCAACGGAAGACCTTCTACTGATTCTGATGATTAAGATTATTCTTATTAGGGTCTTCCGTCTCCAACGGAAGACCCTTCTATTATTCTATTGTTTCTTCTTCACTTTTATTATTCTTCTTTTTCTTTACAATTTTTGTGCAGAAGATTTCTCGGAGATGGCTTGATCGATTTTGTTCAAATTTTCAAAGATTATGTGTTTCTATCTGAAGTTTGTGCCCCCGGCTCAATTTTGAAAAAAGCACTTCCGGTTGGAAGTTATCGCCCTTTTACTGATTTTTAGAGGGTCTCCTTGTCCATGAGTAAACTCAAAAACGACATTAGCTAGAGAGCTGAAATTTTTAGCGATGATAGTCGACACATTGCTGAATTGCGCATTGGATTTAAAATTTTTCAGAAAAGTCCAAAATGGAAGCTCGGTAGGGGTCAAAATCTAGGACACGAATCATTGGTGAATTTTCGAGACATTTTGTGTTATATCTTTTAAAGTATAATTATTTAGTTAAGACATACTGAACAACATTTGTGGGGAATGACAAGACCTTTAATATGACACCAAGAAAAAAGTGCTGACTCATCACATTAAGGACAAAAAGGGGCCATAATTATTCATTCAAAAACTGTCTAGCAATCAGTTTTTTGTTATATATTACTGAAGCAAAAATGTTTATCTCAACAATCTACAACTGTATATTATGATTTTAATGTCGTATATTACATGATTAGGGGCCAAAAGGGGCCAGAATGCTAAATCTTTGACGCTTTATATCTCGAAAGTGAGAAATATTTTGACAAGTTATGTTGAACAAAAGATGTTCAAAATTATGTTCTGAACAATATGCAATCTTTAATTTTTCGCTAAATGCCCCCATTAGGGAGTTGAAGGGTTGGCCCCTAAATATTTCTTTTGCGAATAACTCGAGAACGAAAAAGAATCTCTGAATAGTTGTTGAACAAAAAGTGTTCAAAATCTTAAGAGCTTTAAGATGAAATCAAGAAAAAGGGGCTGGGCACTCAAATTAGACGCCAATAGGGCCTAAAATCTTTTTTCGATAACTCTTTAACAGTCAATATTTTGTTATACATTACTGAAGTAAAAATGTTTATTTCAACAATCTACCACTGTATATTATGATTTTAATGTCGTATATTACATAATTAGGGGCCAAAAGGGGCCAGAATGCTAAATCTTCGACGCTTTATATCTCGAAAATGAGAAATATTTTGATAAGTAATATTGAACAAAAGATGTTCAAAATCATGTTCTGAACAATATGCAACTTTACTTTTTTCGCTAAACATCCCCATTAGGGAGTTGAAGGGCTGGCCCCTAAATATTTCTTATGCGAATAACTCAAAATCGAAAAAGAATCTCTGAATAGTTGTTGAACAAAAAGTCATCAAAATCATGAGAGCTTTGAGATGATATGAAGAAAAAAGGGCTGATCCTTAATGTTTGGGGCCGTGAGGGGCCAAAAGTCGATTTTTTAAAAGTCTTAAATGTTAAAGGTCTTTTTCTGATTATGGAAAATCATTATTTTAGAATGAAAATCTCAATCAAAATCTTATCTCATCTCATCAAGAATCGGACGGAAGACCCACTCGTTGCTCGCAACGAGATCGTATCTAGTTATTCTTTTTTTTTTTTTTTCTTCCTAGACGCCAACTATGAGGCCTCATATCTCGCTCATTTCTCAATGGATTTTGCTCAAATTTTCAGACATTATAGACGATAATAAACTCTATCAGAATGCTGTCTAACATTTCAAAAATTTACTTCCACTTATGAGTTATTCCCCTTTAAACGAAAATTTATAGGCTTTCATTTCCAGATAAAGGCTCAGAGACCACTAGAGCTGGAGCAGAAATTTTACTGTTTTTAGATAACAGAAGGATTGAAGTTGTGCACATCGGTTTTTGTTTTTCGATTTCTGTATTCAAAATGGCGCTATATAGGGGTCAAAAATGAGAACGCCTAAAAAAGCGAAAATTTACACATATTTTCCTTTATATCTTGAAAACTAAAAATATTTTGTTAAGACATGTAGAACAAAAGTTGTGCATAATTGCAGGGGCTTTGATATAATACTACTCAAAAGGGGCTGGCCCCTATAATTAGGGATTTAGGGAACTTGAAAGTTTTTGATTTATAACTCGAAAACGGTAAAAATTTCGATCTGGATCTTACGATCAAAATTGTTCTTTGACACCTTTTTGTTCGATGAAAATGTTGTTTTGCTCGATTATACCGGGGGTATTGCGTAACACGAAGTAGAAAGCAGTCCAGGTAAACAGGGAGCGTTTTTTATTTGGAAAGGGAATCAGACCTCTTCATGTGTATAATTTACACATACTTCCTATCAATAATATACCCTATGGTATTTATTGTTAAATTTCATCTAAAAAGGACTTTATACATGCTTTAAGGTTCACTATTAAATTTTTTATAACAATTAGTCTTTCTTTTTTTATGTATTATTAATTAGTTTTATAGTGAACACGTCTTCATCGGAATATAATAAATCTATCTTTCTACATTAATTATTATTGTAAGTAATTTTAAACTTTATTAATCGAATAATTCACGATCATTTAGTTGATCTCCACGTTCGCCTAGATGTTATGTAATCCAACGCGCTAATCCCACGGTGCCTATCGAGGTCACTAGTGTACCAGCCACCTGTTGTCGTAAACAAAGCAAGTGTCTGCATTGTCTGTGATCGTGTATAAAATCCATTGTGTACAAAGACCCATCAATTAATAGAAAATTGTGTTTTTAATTAATCGAATCAATAAGAATAATTCACCGATCTTACATTAAATCGCAATTTCTAACACTACATAAAATCATTTTGAATTTTGATCGCTTTCTTAGATAAAAATGTACCTTTCTCTTGAGAATAGGTATATTCTTTTATTTTCAATAACGAGAAACTAGATGAAGAAGGAAACACATTCCGGTAGAAAAACTCGGTAGGAGTTCGGCAAGACTGGAAGGTTTACGGTAGGAATGTTGCCGTTTCCTTTCTAGAAAATGTAATACCTATGGACTTTGAAATAGCCCTTTTTATCAATTTATTATATGTTGAGGTAAATATTTTTACACAAAAGACCTCCCGTACATCGGTGTAAAAGTAAGACGTCAATTGTGGAAGTCAGCGCTAGTCACAAAAGTCCAATAATCCGTATTTATTTCTAATGAAATCTTTACCTGATCAATAAAGAGGACTTAAGTTGCCCGATTAAAGGGAATGCTTACTCCTTCATTTTCGTTCGTCCAACCTCTGATGTTTTCAGGGATCAATGTTCGCCCTGTCCTCATTTTGTAATGTTTTGTTGAACTTTTGAGCATAATAACTGTTTTGTTATCTTCTAATTTCATCCTCTTAAAATTGAAACATTTTTATACATTCTTTGAAATTAATTGACAGAAAGCCACTTGCATTAGCAATGACTCCAGCAGGAACAGAGGATGTGGTTACTTTAGCCCTATCTGTTGCATTTGGACTGATGGCATTTTGTCTGTTGATTACTAGTATAATGGTACTTGTGTATTTCGTCTATATAAGAAGAAAATGGAGTAAGTATATACACTTAATAAAACTTTAAAAAAGTGTTCACTCTAATAAATGCATTTAATTAAAAACTACTTTATAGAATGGTTTGATATTTTCAAATGATTACAACAAATGAGTCTTCTCAACAATTATTGAATGAAAATAAAATATAACCGATGGAAACCAATTTTCCGTGACGAAGCTTTAAAACAATAAACCTGTACATTGTGGCATGTGTTTTGTATAATTTGCACCTTTTTGTGCTCATTATTAAATTTTAAAAACTGACTTCACTAAAAACACAAAACATTGGCAATATGATCATTGGGAAAGCAGGGAGAGCCGTTGGAATGTTGATATCTGGATCAACCTTGCACCGCGTTTTACTGAATTTTATTTTTAGTTTTAAATTATCCTTGATGTTACTTTTAAACAATCAGTAACCAGTAAGTATCATCATTTTGTGCTGTGTGTCATTTTCATCGCCAGTTTATCATAATTTGAAAGCTTTGGACAAAATTTAACCAAACTGGAAGTGATCTGGAGCTTTGTCTGAGGCCGAGGTTTTGCATCACACCAGGTTTAAGAGTTGTCCTGAAACATTTTCAGAAAAATAAAAACAAACAATATCAAACGAATGAAAATGATAAGAAATCGATGGTTTTGGCAGTCTAATATCATCCCATAACAGTCTGAATCATTCTTAAAGCGGGCCACTAGTACTTATGTGCTAAACGCCCAAGGATATTGACCAAAAGACATCTGGGGGATAATGTACTGCCATATCCCCGGATCTGAATCTCTTTTAACACATTTGGGAATTTAACTGGTAATAGTAAAGCCCCTCCCCCATCTACAAATTTTAACAGTTTGGATCAAAAGATGTACACAGTAGGTGTAGCGGCAGATGGGACAATATTCTAAAAAAATATTAGGTGAACAGAAGATTGGTTCAGTGTAGACTTAAGTGCAAAAAATAACTATGCATTTGTAAATTTATCATGAAACTCAAATAATATTGTTTATAGTTATAAGCGGATATGGAGAAAACGAAAAGATTTCAATATTAAAGTTCTTAAAACAATACAAAATAGGAGCAGAGCAAACACGTAGATCCGAAGGTGGGATCAGGTGCCATGGAGGAGTGAGCATTCCCTGCTGACCGGTCACACCCGCCGTGTGCTCCTTGTCATGTTCGGGAAATAACGGAAAAATCCGTCGTCAATTCAGTGTATAAATAATGAACTAAGAATTAGTATAAAAACGTCAATCGGTATTTGACTCAATGATAAATTTTATTTGTATCGACCATAGAACCAACGAAACGATGGCTTTAAACGAGAGTGCTGATATTCTTGTTTAATCAGCTTGCTTGTCAATAATTTACCTTGTTTTAGAAATTGTTCATACGTAGAGCATGCTCTTGGTATCGAATCAACTAAGATATATATACTCCGTATGCAGGTGATGAAGGTATATTGATGCGTATGTAAGGGAAGTTGACGATAGAAAAAGAAAAGTCATAACGTTTATCACATTGCTTGCTTGTTAGATTACCATTAACGACTTTTTCACGTAAAATATCCAAGTATGAAACAGATGTGTCAGACTCTGTGGTGTGTTTTATCTCAAGCTCACCAGGATATATCAAATCGACGTAGAATGGAAATGACCAATGTTAATTGACAATACGTCGTCGATATATCTAAATGTTGAGTTGAAGGACACAGCAGTTTATAATTGATACAGATAGTGATATTAATGACAAATCTCAACTTGACTCTTTTCACGGACTTTTCGTGGTGGGCATGCAGGTTTTACTTTTTGACGTAATTGTATTTGCGTGGTATATCGGGCAATACTTTTTTGTCAAAGATTGCGAGACATTTTTCAAGATTTGTTCAGAAAATCACTTTGGTGTAAGAGAATTTGCAATTTCGCTATGCCAAGGCTATGTGTAAATCAATGTCTTTGTGCTGTTGGGTTCTTGTAGGCTGGGATGGCATAAAATGTTGTTGCACGACAATTTTGGGTTCACATAAACACAACCTGTCATTATAAAGACGTTTTTAACAATATGGCAACACTTTGGATCGACTAAGTTCAGGACGTTCCCGTGTAACGTCGGTTTTCCAGGATAACCATATCAGACTAATGCATCTACGACATCGTTTTCAGACAGCAAGTTTGACTGCTCGTAGCATCCCTCGTCTTTATAGGCGCAAAAGTGCAAGAAGTGTGCGTAATCGCTTGCGTGAGCATAACATCAGATCTAGACATACTGCGGTCCGTCCTGTACAGCTCCAACGTCATCAAATTTGATCCTTACGTCGCGGGTTCGAATCCAACTACTGGTCACGGTAGCCTACTGGTAGAGCGTTCTGGAGGCCCGGGTTAGATTCTTGTTCACGCTGCAACGTCATACCTAAGAGGTATAACTAGGTAGTGACTGTTCCTTTGTCAAGGGCTCGGCACTGGAAGTGAAAGTCACGTGTCTTCGGATATAACCTTAAAACGTAGGTCCTGTGTCAAGGTAGGCGTTGGCACGTTAAAGAACCTTCAGTGCTCAATGGCCCTGAGTGCCGAGTATATGTCTTAATTTTAAGCCCTTCACCGGCATACGGTGACGTCTCCGTAGGAGTGAAAAATTCTCGAGAGGGACGTTAAACAACGTACAATCAATCGAATCCAACTGTGGAATATGAGAACCGGTCCTTCGGATAAGACCGTATAAACCGAGGTCCCGTGTCACAGTAGGTGTTGACAGGAAAAAGATCCCTCACTGCTCAATGGTTATGAATGCAGAATATGGGCCAAACTTTGCAGCTCTACACCGGTAAATGGATGTGTCTCCATATGAATGAAAAATTCTAGAGAGGAACATTCAACAACAAACAAACATATTATCGCTCGGCCTTATTGACTATTCCCTGAATACTCTGCTACTTCTTTAAATTTGCTATTTAATATTTATCCTAAATGTTTAGTAAGAACTCTCCGATGGTCGACTGAATTGACTTCGAATTTTCCTGTTATTTCCCGATCATGACAAGGAGAACACTGCGGATGTGACCGGTCGACAGGGGGCGCTAACTACTTTGTGGCAACTGATACCAACTTTGATGTATTAGGGGTCCGTGTTTTCTATGCTATTGATTTGTATTGTTTTAGTAGACTTCTTAGTTTGACGTCTTTTCGATAGATAATTAGCGCAATTTCAAAGATTTCTGAGAAATCGACAAGTTCACTTTTAAACCATCTATATACGAAGTTAAAACATACCTATCTTTTATGTCAAATCATAAAGTAAGATTAAATACATGAAATATCCAAAAATTTTCAGATCGATGGAATTGAATATCGCTAACAAATTCTCATTGACTGTTTTTTAGATCTTTTGAAAAAATCGCTAAAATTACTTTTTGTTAAAAAATATATATGTATACTTGTTTTTAACGGTAAATCGCCAAAAGCGTGTCAATAAAGTCTCTACTTATTTGATACCCATTTTTTTTTTTACTGAAATCATTGTTTCAGAAAATAGGAAGAGGAAACACAAAGACTTCAACCAGCATAACTCGAGAAAATGTGAAGAAACAGAAAATGAAATTAAAAATCTTTTAGAAATAGATGGTAAACCGAATGATGAACCGAATGTGCCATTACATGAAAGAGGTTACATTTCAGAACAATCAAGCGCTAGTATAAATTACATCAAAGATGCAAGTAATACAGAAATATATGCTCTTTATTCAGCCTGTAAGAATGGAAAGACAGATGCCTGCGAATATTTCATCAATCGCTATCCAGATATGCTTAATCAGGTAGATGATGAAGGATGGAACGCTGCATTTTATACTGCAAAAGGAGGTAATGTTAAAATTCTAAAACTTCTGGCAGAAAAAGGTGTCGATATGACTTATAAAACAAAGGATGACGGAAATATTCTTCACATCGCTTGTGTTAATTCTCGATTAGAAATGTGCCAGCATATAATCCAACAATATCCAGATATGCTTAAGCAGGTGAATAATTATGGATCGAATGGTGCTTTTTATGCAGCACAAGGAGGAAATGTTGAAATTTTAGAACTTTTGGCGGAAAAAGGCGTCGACATGACATATACAAACAAGAATGGCAGTAACATTCTTCACATAGCCTGTGGTTATGCTAAGTCAGAAATGTGCCAGTATACCATCCAACATTATCCAGATATGCTTAAGCAGGTAGATAATGATGGATCGAATGGTGCATTTTATGCAGCACAAGGAGGAAATGTTAAAATTCTAGAACTTTTGGCGGAAAAAGGCGTCGACATGACATATAAAAACAAGGAAGGCTGCAATATTCTTCACATTGCCTGTTCTTATGCTAAGTCAGAAATGTGCCAACATATCATCCAACATTATCCAGATACGCTTCAACAGGTAAGTAATGAAGGATTGAATGCCGCATTATATGCTGCACAAGGTGGAAATGTTGAAATTTTAGAACTTCTGGCACAAAAAGGCGTCGACATGACATATAAACACAAGAACGGCAGTAATATTCTTCACATTGCTTGTATGAACTTTAAATTAGAAATGTGCAAACATATCATCCAACATTATCCAGACATGCTTAATCAGGTAAATGATAATGGATGTAATGTCGCATTTTATGCAGCACAAGGAGGAAATGTTGAAATTTTAGAACTTTTGGCGGAAAAAGGCGTCGACATGACATATAAAAACAAGGAAGGCTGCAATATTCTTCACATTGCCTGTGCTTATTCTAAGTCAGAAATGTGCCAACATATCATCCAACATTATCCAGATATGCTTCAACAAGTAGATAATGATGGATGTAATGCTGCATTATACGCCGCAAAAGAAGGAGGAAATGTTGCAATTCTAGAACTTCTTACAGAAAAATGCGTCGACATGAGATATAAAACCAATGATGGCGGCAATATTCTTCACATAGCTTGTGGTAATTCTCGATTAGAAATGTGTCAATATATCATCCAACATTATCCAGATATGCTTCAACAGGTAAATAATAATGGATTGAATGCCGCATTATATGTTGCCAGGGGAGGAAATGTTGAAATTTTAGAACTTCTAGTGGAAAAAGGTGTCGACATGACGTATAAAAATAAGGATGGCAGTAACATTCTTCACATTGCCTGTGCTTATGATAAGTCAGAAATGTGCCACAATATCATCCAACATTATCCAGATATGCTTAAGCAGGTAAATAATAATGGATGTAATGCCGCATTGTGTGCTGTACAAGGAGGGAATGTTGAAATTTTAGAGCTTCTGGCAGAAAAATGCGTCGACTTGACATATAAAAGCAAGATTGGCAGTAATATTCTTCACATAGCTTGTGCAAATTCTCGATTAGAAATGTGCCAATATATCATCCAACATTATCCAGATATGCTTCAACAGGTTGATAATGATGGATGGAATGCTGCATTATGTGCTGCACAAGGAGGAAATGTGAAAATTCTAGAACTTTTGGCGGGAAAAGGCGTCGATATGACATATAAAAGCAAGGAAGGCTGCAATATTCTTGATATCGCTTGTATTAATTCTCGATTAGAAATGTGCCAGTATATCATCAAACATTTTCCAGATATGTTAAAGCAGGTAAATGATTATGCACGGAATGCCATATTATGTGCTGCACAAAGAGGAAATGTTGAAATTTTAGAACTTTTTGCAGAAAACGGCGTCAACATGACATATTAAGAAAAGGCAGACTGTAATATTTTGACATTGCCCGTAGGAATTCTAACTCAGAAATGTGCCGACATATCATTATCCAGGAATGCTTAATAAGGTAGATGATAGAGAATGCTGTATTAATTAGTGGCCTTACACGAAGGAAATGATAAAATTGTACAACATCTTGCAGAAAAGGACGTCGATCTGACAAAATAAACAAGGACAGAAAATACATTCTTCATATTGCTTGAAAATCTTAAGCAGGTTGATAATGAAGTATGGATTTCTGCATTATACCCACACAAGGAGTAAATATTGAAATGTCATCAGTTCTTGCATGAAATGGGCGTTGATAGGGCAAATAAACACAAATATGGCAGTTTTATTCTCTACACTTATTGCAAGAATTCTTAGAAATGTGTCAATCTATTATTCAACAACTATGATTCAGATGTGCTCAATCAATTGCATAATGCATGAGGTTTGTTTGTATATTTTTAAACTTCCTCTAGAGAAATTTTCACTCATATTGAGGTGGCAGAGGATAGTTTCGAATAAAGTACCGGTCAAAAAATAGAAAAAATAGAGAAACCTGAGGTTTGAATGCATATTATAGGTAATTTTATAGCTAGAATATTTTATGGGTGCATTTGGAGGGAATTGGTGGCCTTGTATATTTTATTGAGATGTGACACTTTACGCAGCACTGTTAAGGCCTACTATGAGAAATCAACGGAAAATATATGTACAAAAAGGAGGGTATTATTTTAAATTAAATTTATTTCAATAAAGCTGTTTTAAAATCACAGAACGTTAATTCCTATGGAAATAGCATAGTATTACCCACTCTGTACTGTATGAAGTTTAATCCCATCGATGGACAGTCACGTGATGAATGCATTGTACGTGTACTGAATGTAGGTCATTAACAAATTTCAATATCGCAAGGGCAGTATACCCTAGTTGAAATTAAAAATTCTAGCTAGTAATTGTTTCTGCACACTTCGTAGTTTCTTAAAAGTGCTGCTGCTTTGAATAGAATTCGCGTTTTAAGGGATAAATTTTAAAGTAAATAGGCCAATGTCAAAAAGTATTAGACTTTTACCAAATATTCTGTGTACTTATAAAATCACGCCTTCGATTTAAAGAAAGCAGCAGCACTTTTCCAGTTAAGGATAATATCCTTTATCTATTTTCAAAAAATGATTAAGATCTATACAGTGTATGCCCTAGCGAAAGTACGATTTTATGGTGCATCTCGATGTAAAATATACGTAATCTGTACATAAAAACACGACATAATTAATAAAATAAATTCTCTTGAAAGTTAATGAATAATCGTACTAAACAAAGGATCTACATTGGTATTAATCGAATATTTAAAACCTGTAAATGATATTCCGTTTTATTATAAAACGCATTTTTCATTGTTAAAAAATTCCTCAATCTGCCTCTCACAGTACATGAAATACGTCATGTTTACCAAAATGACGTCATATATACAAGTTAGTGCTTTGTTTAAAACTAGCTACACGGGATTTACCTAGCAACGTTTTTTAATGCATTGATAGGTTTAATTGTTGTTTATTATGCTAATACAGTTAAAAGTTGCAAATAATTTCATTTTCAGGTATCATGAGAAATACATAAAAGTCATATTATTGTGTGACGTCACAGTAAACTCTCCCCGTATAAATTAGGCCCCGCCCCCTAATTCAAGCCTTAACAATGCTGCGTAGTGTCACTACTACAGTATAGGGGATATGGACTAGAAATACGAAACTAAGCTCAAAACTCGCTCTACGGGTATTTCACCAGAAAAGCGGGGTGGGTTCACAGGATGAATTGTAGCTTGAAAACGAGGTGGTTGAGCCCACATCTCTTGCTGTTCATTGGTATGTACAAATGTTATTCTGCAATTTGTGTGGTAGCTTCGGTCATCAGCACGGGCCTGGAAGCAGATGCGGCTGCAGCGAAATAGTGAAAATAGGCTTGATTCACATGAAATTTTGAGATTATCCCTGCGCCATCTTTAGGGCTCGTTGTGTAAGTTGTACATGTTTTATTCCTAAAAGCTTCAAATTTCTCAAGGGACTACATCATACTTTTATTACATGTAGAGGGAATTTAAAATTTTTCAATGCACATTTTAAAAGCAGCTCAATATTAAGTAAACCGTCAGTCAAACGTTTTGATTGTAAAAAAAAACTATCCTTTGCCACCTGAGAGGCCACCACTTGCCTGTGAAGGACTGCATATTAAAATCTATACTCGGTGCTCAGGGACATTGCGCAGCAAGATATCTTCACGCATTACCTTCATTTATACGTACTCACCCGATGGACCTTTCTCTACGTGGGATTCGAACCCGCAACGTAAGGATCAACTCCATACTCTGCGACTCTAGAATATACACTCTAACCACTCTGCTACTTGGGCAATTATTGCATAGAATAATGAGTTATCTGTTTCCTGGAAGACGTTAAATTAAATGAAATATTTTAGTGATAAAATTAAACATTTGAAAGTGTAAGTTTGTGAGGGTGGAGGTGTATGTGGTAGGATGTGTGTGAATGTGTGCTATATCTGGACCCTAAAATATCCCGCAGAGAATAATTTCAAACAAGAATTCCTAAGTAATGCTAGATTTACGTATGAAGCCTGTAGTTTAAAGTATATTTTTGTCATTCATTACATGTATTTAGAGAAAAGGCAAATTATAATTACCGATATTTCCCTACATGTATAAGGACGATGAAACAAAATAGAAAAAAAATGAAATGTCTGAAATCCTTTAAAACTGTACGCAAGTGAGTTAAGGCTAAATATGGATATTTCTATGCAAATAAGCTAATGGAAATTCATAATTTGAAAATTTTATGTACAGAGAAGGTTGAAATTGATTTTCTGATACATTATCAGTACCCACAGTTTATTAATGCAAGTGCACATTATGACGTCATATTATGACGTCATTGTTCTCTCCCATTCAAGGTATTAAATCATATAAATAAAATCACGTCGGCGCAAGGGCCTATCCTATCTAATTTAAAATAAACAATGTATAATATTAAGGTGAATATTCTTGAAATTAATAAAATTGCTGCACAAATCCTTAGCACTTTCTCAATTGAAAAAAAGTTTAGGAAACTTACCCTGGACAGTGAATTTTTACCCTGTTAAAACTTAAAACTGCACGAATAGTAAGTAACCAATTGCACTGCCGGCATTTGTGCAGCAATATCTTAAATCCTTGGAATATCCTGCGTCTTTTGATACCTTGTTTCTGTAAAACAAAGTAAGGTATGCCCTTGCGCCGAAGCGATTTTGTTGATGTTTCTTATAAACTTGTGTAGTACAGGTCGATGACGTCATAATATGACGTCATAATGTGTACTGGCTATTGCATTCGTGGGTACCAAGAATGTATTAGAAAACAAGTCTTAGCATTTTCTGTGCGGTAGGTAGAGCAATTATGGAATTTAATTAGATATTTTGTATAGAAATTTCCATATGTAGCCTTAACTCACATGCGTACATGAATGATTTGAAAAATTATTTATTAACTTTCATTTGATGAAAATATTACCCAAGGTGACTGAAAGCAATTCTTTATGTCACAGATAGTTAGATGATCAGAAAAGTTCACATACTCAGGTTAGTTAAAATGCTTGTCACGTCTGCATTATACATGAATTGTTACAGCATGTAAACAAACATCTTGACCTACGGGGTTTAAAGAAATAGTCATATTTGTTTCTCTATGTCAGTCTCTATGAGGATGTCAGCTTTGTTTTAGAGCTGCTAATAATAAAGCAAGTTCTTATTGTTTTGGATGACACAAGGTAACCTTTTCGATGTGTATCTCATCAGCTTTTATATTTTAAAATAAAAGTTTTTGACCATGGGAGGTTATCCTTCGACGTTAACAAACCCAGTCTCTGCTGGAGTTTGTGATAAAGACTATTGAAATTAATGAACTAACTTTCGGGTGCTACATTAGAGTAAGGTTTTTTCTGTAAATACAAGTGTATGAACAGGGCATACGTTTATAGATTTCATCTTGTTTTATATATTCATTTATAAAACAGTTTCGTTAGACATGAAAAAATAAGATAAAACTTTACAAAACATATCACGACAGCACATATGAAAAATGAACTCATAGATTAACGAGTTCTAACATTACTTATATTTTATGCATAGATATTGTCTTTCCAAAACGTAGTAAAGATTTTTTTTAGAAAATGTATATCGTAATATTTGGATGTTTAAAAAACATGTCATGGATAAAAGTCCATGTATATAACTAACTAATTTTTCATATTAAAATGATCTGATAGACAATACTGCTACTTTCAGTTCAATGTTTAGAAAAATCGACGTCAGTTTATCAATTTAAAATATTCATTTTCTTCCCTATGTTGACTAGAAATATCTCTATTGAGTCGACATAAAAATAAAACACAAAGTGTGAAGCTTAGTTTCAAATCAAAGTATTCCAATAGAAAAGTCACTAACATTTCCTACATTTCTATCGTTAACTTCGCTTGCTTATGTAGCAATACACCCTTATCACCTAAATATAGGGGTTATGCCTCCCAATTGATGTGATACACAAGATCAGGTTCTTGTATTGAAAAATTTATAAAACGAGACAAGCAATTGACAAATAAGTTGATGAATATATATCAACCTGGGCCTCATTAAAAATTGATCATTTTCAAAGTTCTTAAGTCGGTGCAAATACGTACCTTGTCAGCAACTTCAATCTATCAGTACGTCGCATTTTTACGAATTTTTCCATTTTATTGAACATGTATCACAAGGAGCCGAAGCGAATGTGACCGGTCGACAGAGAATATTTACTCTTCCGTGAAACCTAATTCGACCCCCGATGTTTTGAAGATCGTAGCGCACTTTTTTGTGCGCAATAAATATACAGTTTTTTTAATGGGTGGCACTGTAGCTCTCCGGTCTATCAATATATATTTTTTCGGAGAGCTACAGGTCTGCAGCTATGAAGATTCGTGCTCTGCTTCCGATTTCCATTGTTTTAAGGGTCTTTTGACATTGGTTACTGTTCTTCATTTCCATAATTAAATTTGGTATATACCATTCACCAAAAGGCTTACTCAGTAACATTGAAATATACTAGAAAAAACACATAAGGCAACAAGAACAACTGAAAACAAATCCATATGCAGTAAATTATATAAAATCACTTGATCAACGGAGAACTAGGCTATTTTATCAATTAGCTGTATATGGAAATGATTAAAATTGTTTTATATCATCATTACCAAATTGGATATTTCCATTCAAAATAAACAAACACAAAACAGAAAGCGAATGTGTCTATACTTTTTACATCTTTAAGGTAGTTTATAATTAATTTTAGAAAAAAAACTTTCAAATATGTCCGTATGATTTATTTATGGACAAGTCATTCAGTAAACAATGACCACCTATTTCCCAAAACATAATTTCCACTGACAGGGCGTATGTAAACAACATCCCCAACTTGTTCCAAAGGAACAACTCGGGTTGTATAGCTATTTTTGTGATGAACTGTTAAACATATACCCATGGTAAGTTTCCATCATCCTTGCAAAAACATAGAACCCTTTGACTAGAACGGTCGTTTGGTCGTAAGCATTGTGAGGGTCATGATAAAGAGAATTGTAGACGATAGCTTGATGATTACCTGGCTTCAATGTCTGCTGCGAGTAGGCAATAAAATACAGAGGTTCGGTACCTAAAATTGGTTAACAATTATTTGTGTAGGTTGTAAAAGTTATCAAAACATAATTTTTTTAATAATTCATCCGCATATCCCATAACAGAGATGTCTATATGGTCAGTATATTCACAGATCAGAGGACTTTTTAATATTATGTACGTATTTTATTTGAAAAAGAGAATGTCTTATAATGTCATTGTTTATAACAAATGAATGTTTTTTCAAGATTTTGATAATAGTTATTAATTATTTAAAAAATAATTGCATAAAAAATTCTCATTTTAAATCAAGTTTCTACAAATCATGGGAGATCCTATACATACTTAATCCTATCTAACATCGGTTTTTTTTTCTCTATAGAAACAAGTTACAATATTAAGAAATTCAACGTAAAAAATTGGCGGTTGACAAGTTTTTTTTTTTTTTTTTTTTTTTTTTTTACAATGGCCTTTAAACACATACTTAATATATTAGAAAAACCTCCTGATCATATTTTTACTTTATGCTTTTATGCTTTTTTGCATTTTTTCATTTGTATATTTCGACAGTCCACTAGAGTTTATAAATTAGTTTTAATGAGTTAAATTGTTAAATATCCAAAACCTTGGAATTGACCTTGCACGACCCCAGTTTTAATGTAAATACGTTACAATACAATTTCTTGAATTTGTAATTATGACAGTGCATAAAGGAGAATACCATTTAAAGTACGCTTGTGATTATTTTAAGTACTATTTTGGCACAATTTTACAATTTTTTTTTTTTCAAAAATCATAAATGCTCGGGGATAAAAACACATTAGACACACAAACACACACAAAAACACACAACTCGTTAGATAAAAATTATATCCAACTACAAACCAATGGAGATCCTATACATACTTAATACTATCTAACATCTTTAATTTTTTCTCTATAGAATTAAGTTACAATATTCAGAAATTCAACTTAAAAAATTTGCGATTGACAAGTGCCTTTTTTTTTTTTTTACCAATGACCTTTAAACACATACTTAATATTCTAGAGAAACCTCCTGATCGTATTTTTACTTAATGCTTCATTGCATTTTTTCAAATAAAATGCTTTAAAAATTCTGTCTTTAACATAATATTATGTGTTTATTTGATTTCATGATCATGTCTGTGTTGCAAATAAATGTTCGAGTTGTACTTACTCAGATGTTTGAAAACTTGTTTTTAAAATTAAACAAACTTTTTCAGGAGTACTCTTTTTTTACATTTTTTATCACACTGCATTTGAAGGAATATCAAAGCCTTATAGCAACAAAAGAGTCAGTATCAGGGCCAGTTATATATTTCGTACACATATATTCTGCCTATTTTGGACTATTTGCACTTAAGGATACTTCCTAAAATCACCGATTAATTCAACAACAACAAAATTTTTTTTGTAATGCTGCAATACATGTAAGTTACCTCTATCTAGCAATTATTCCAAAGGATGGCTATGTAACAAGAATATTGCATTACTCTGTTGTGAAGTAAGATTATTTCATAACAGAGTAATTATAAAGAAATCATGAAAATACATTGAAATATATTTGATTAAAAATGTTAACAAATAACAAATGACTAGTCGATATTGTGGTTTGTCTTTTTAAAACAGTATTTTCAGGTGTATAGGAATTAGAATATTGTACATTTATTGACTTGGTTCGAGGGCAATGTGCGGCTTGTCGGACCCCAAATCAAACTGTTTGCTTGAGGCAGTGAGGTCGAAGGTAAATTAATTGTTTGTTTCGAGGAGTCGGCAAAAACGGATTTTGTCCGAGAACATGTCAAAAAATATTTTGTTAAACCATATTGGATTGAATCATATAAAACTTTAATTTAAGTTTTAATTCGGCCAATTCCGTCACGGTGAAACGTCAACTAATGCAATGTGGCAACGTACTTTGAAAAAAAATTACGCACTTTGAAAACATATTTCAAAGGGCGTCAATATTGGAACAAAATCAATGCCATCTGAAATTTTTTTCAAAGTGCGTTAAGAGTGCATAAGATTTTTAACCATGGAGACACACACTCTGAAAAAAATATGTATAAATATGTATAAAAATATGTATAAAACAAAACTTTTCAGTGGACTGAGATTTTAGTTAAATACTGTATTACATGTATTTTATTATATTTCTTTCGAAAAACTGACGAGTTTATTTTCCCGAGAAAGAGCAGAAGACAAATAAAAGGTCACTCAGTCCACCCCTTTATCTTTCCTGTCCAAATATATTATTTACATAACTGCTATAACATTGATAATAGTTTCTAGCAAGAAATTTGAGAATAAAAATAAAAGAATTGTAGCCCTAAAGGTCATTTTTGAAGAATAACTAGGAAATTCTAAATACGGTAAAAGGAAGTCCTTGGTGCATGAGAGTTTTAAATTACTTTTAGAATTGAAAGTCCATTAATGTCCTTCGTCATAATATTTACATGAGACATCGGATTTGAGAGGAGGGGTACGCCCCCTATTTTTGCAGAGATGTACATGATAAAGGCATTTGTAAGAATAGGTTGGTAAACCGCGTCCCCTTTTTTGGAAAGATAGACAAAATATAAGCATTTTTTAGAATATTGACCAATCCGTGCAGAATCTTTTTTCAAATTGTGTTAATATGGTCAATTTTAACACATTTTGAAAAAAATTAATTCTGTCCCACAGTGCGTAATTTTTCAAAGTGCGTTGTTTAAATGCAAATAAGATTTAGTTGATCCCGTCCGCAGTGTGACAGAAGTAGTCCAACGTCTCATAATCACTTTAAAGCCTAACAAAGATTTCTTTCGATCTCTCAGTAAAATATTGGAAATGTTAGACTTTTTACGTACAGATTTTTGTAAGAACTAATTTTTAATTGTTTAACAATAAAGTAACTTCACATATAACTGATATCACACAGCAAAAATACAGTTCATGAATCTGAAAGATACACTCTGTTCTAAATTCTCTCAAAAAGTGTATATATTCTTAAAATTGTTGCTCTTTCAATTTTATGATGAGGATATTGTTGTAGTGAATATTGATAGGAATAGAAAGCATCAACGTAATCCCCGCCGATTTGTTGACAAATCCCAAGTATCTGCCAGGAAATGTCTCTATAGCATAAAGGAACACGAATCCCATTATCGTGCAGTAACAGATGGCGGAGATTCTGTAGAGATTGCTGTGACCTGTTTGTATCTCCCAGTTTAAGATGATTCAATGCTGATAACATGTGTAGCATCACCAGAGGAGAGATATATAAATGCGGCATCGGACTTATCTTCTGTTCTAGCATCAGTTCTTCAAGGTACATACAAGCAAAAAATAACTTGATGTCAAACATTACAGCTTTTCTCATTTTGTTACTCAGTGACACTCCCCCCAACGCACATCTGTGTCTGTTAACAATGATAGTATCAAAATACAAAATGCAAGGAATAGTCATCTTCTGAAGTGCTTTTCGTAGGTACTTCAGTGATTGATGATATCGTCCTGTCCTATAGCAATACATGCATAGGTACAGAATATCTGATACGTATCCTATTTTAGAAACTAATTTAAGCATGTTACAGGATATGTGATTCAGATATGATAGATTTTTGTTTGAAAGGCTAGTGCATGTGCATAGATATTTCTGAATAAAAAATACAGTATCGCAAAATAATTCCGATGTCATACTCTGCACGGCAACTGTTTGAAAAGGAGTCAGTGCTAAATTTATCAACTTTTCAATTTCTCGAATATACAGTGTAAAGTCAGTCAAATCATCTAGTGTAACAAACACCACAGAAAGTTCCGAAAAGAACCCAATATGCAAGAAATCTCTGGAGATAATGCTTTTCTCATCTATTTCAAAAGACAGTGATTTGTGGATAATGGCTTGGCTAAGATAAGGTCTGAGTGAAGAACTCAGAAGCAGGCAAGGCATTCCCATGCGAAACAAATCATATAATTGACTAAGCAATTGTGTTTGTGCAGAACCGGAAACTTTCAACCTAAACATGTTGTTTTGAGGTATGAAAAAATTCGGACACTCAGCTATTCTCACCCAATTAATTAATAATCTGAAACACTTCCAAAAACACAGTAGAATTGTACGAGGTGTCCATATCAATGAACTCTCATTTTGTATGGCCCAGAATAAAATCGTTTTCATGAAATATGAACAAAGTATTGGATTGTTGCTCTTCAAATTGATCACTTCTTTTAGGAAAATCTTAAGAAGACCATAGCACAAAAACTGACAATGATTCATGGAATATACAAGTCTCTGTTCTGCCATTGAAAATGAAATTCTCCATTCACTGTTCATATCAGAGCAAGAAGGGGCACTACTAATTGGTACAACATGACATCCTTTATCTAAAATATCAGATAAGACGCGTCTATCAGGCCATTTCTTTTCCACACATCTATGTATCCACGGCAATGCAATGGTCGGCCAGTGAAGAGAATGTAGACATGTTGCTAAGTCAGATTCTTGAGTGTGGACTTCGAAAGTAGCGCAAGGTCCATGTTCATAGGACGATGCTAAGAAAAAATCACTCTTATGATAATGCAAGCACTGCTGTCTGAATAAGGAACTAAAGAGATATAGTTCATTATTAACATACACACAAGAGGATCTCACAAGATCATTTGTCGACTGGGTTATTAGCTTCAGTCTTGTGAACCCGGGTGGCACCTCTTGGATCTCCATCAACACCAAAGTGTTTTGAGGCATACGGTAGAAAATGGCCTGAGGAAGCTCACAAATCACTTTATGGTCTGGAGGCCATAACATCCAATCGATGTCTGACGTTTTCAGTCTAATTCCCTCATGGAAACTTCCACTCTTTATCATATCAGGTCCTTTAATGCTTAACTTCGACCTCATCACCGCCTCCTTAATGTCCGCGATTTCTCTTCTGAACCTGATTTCTGTACGAGTTCCTATTTTTCGACATAACCCCACATAAACAGCCTCTGACAAACGAGGGATTCTATCCATTTTGGTATTAATATGACATTATGCGATTTTTTCGGCTTTAATCTTTTCAGACAATTCCTTACAAACATATCTTCACGAATGCACCAAAGAAAAAATGGAGAAGATTATTTATATGTCTATAAATAATATATAACCCTTTTCCGTAACGGAAAAATATTTCAGCTGTATCATTCTGTTCAGTATTATATTTTTAAAAATGATACTTAGAAAAAAAAAACATTTTATCAAAAACAATTTCCTCTGAAGCTAAGAGTAATGCTATTTTAAGAGTTGTATAATATTCAAAGCGCTTAAGGATATTTCTACAAGTATAAGTGTCTGCGCATCAGATGAAATATGGAGATAACGAACTGTTCTCATGTTTAATGCCTATTCAGACAATACAAATAGTTCTGCAGTCTAACATTTTTGCGCTGTAAAAAATATACATCCTAACTTTCCAAATACTAGTTTCCGGGGACATATTAAAACAGGAAGATCAAAATAAAAAAAAAAAACAATTTTTTTTTCTCAATTTCACATATGGTAATGAAGTCACATAAAGACACAATATGGCACAAAAACAAAAGATTTGGTCGTTTACAATAGAGAAAAATCACTTTTACGGATGTTCGGCTCAAATATGTTGTTTGTTTAGAAAATCATATTTATTTGATATATTTTAAAAGATTAGTTTAAGAAATAAATAACTAGAGCTAAATAAAGACTTAAATCCTTTACAATGTTACGATCAATTAATTTCAATGCATTAATATTGTAAATGGATCTTTTCAAATGAAAAGACCCTCGCCTCATCATGCCATCATACCAAATTCATTGTAGAAGTTTTTAATGTCTACCACACATGATCAACGTCATCTTTCGGCGTAACAGATTTTGGAAACTCTTACTAGAAATTGGCATTAACTCTACACGTCTTCTCTCGCTAAAGCTTTTTGGAATTAAAAAAACTTCTCTTGATGCATTTTATTTTATTTTATCCTTTTAACCAAATGTTATTATGCTATAGGACAATGATCGCTGCTGAGAATAATCGGACAATTCTATGACTTCTTAATATATTTGAAGTCAAATGCGGTGGTATTGCCTGTTTTAGTTTACATAACTCCAAAGGAATTTCAATTAAAAAGGTGATTGCGGTTTTAGGCTAATTTTGTATTCAAAATATATTATTCACATCGAAAGACGATTAAATGTAGATCTCTTGATTGAAAAATATCCATATTATTTTTATCGTTATTATATAACGAAAATGTAGAGAAATATTTCAAAACAAATTGCACCGTGACGTAGAGAAATATGTAGACAAAATATGTTTCATATCTCGCTCTGTGATTGCTTTGATTTGAGCATATTTTATTATGTAAGAAATACATAAACGGATTGGGTAGCAGGCATTGCCTATAATCTCTCTGTGATGAGGTCGCGCTATGACCTCTGACCCACAAAGTTCATACAGAATTGAACATATTTTCTTCTCCACAGATTCACTAAGAAAGATATTTGCAAATGTGAATATAAAGCATTTAACAGGATATTGTCAACTAACGTCACGATTTATTTTTTTTTCATCCGATTAAACGAATGTAATCCGATTTCTTTCCATAAAGTATAATAATCCACTCGTCTACTGCATGTATCATATTGTTGAAAAAAGCCCACTGTTCCACACTTGAAATTGTCAATTGACAGTTGAAAAGTTTAAGCTCTAAGTTTAATCCTGAACGTTCAAAAGGTTGTTTTGCTTTGTAATGCTAGAATTAAATACGAAGCTCATGTCCTTCACATCTTTCTCTGAAAAATATACATTTTTTTTATAGAAAAATTATGTTTAAATCACAGGCTCTTGTTTCAGAAATAACATTTTAACCCATATATAGTACTAGTAATAACACAAGGTATCAAACTCCGAATTACACTTAGTTACCCCTCCTTAAAAACGCGCTGATTTAAAATATCAGAGGAAATGCAATGGGAATATGTTTATAACCATTGTCTTTTACGATAATTTATCTACACAGCCATATGCAACATGCTTGTCTTTGTTTTCGTTTATCTCCGTAAACAGTGGCAAAACCCAGCTCGCCAAATGGAAAAGTCAAACTAGATCATGAAGCTGTATGTGCTAATCTCGGGCAAAAACGAAACTTAAAAAATGAGTGGGTTGAAAATTCAATTCCAGATTTTAAATATTGCATTGAATAAATAAAATTTGATTATGTCTAATTTCCCACAAAAACACCACCACATATTTCGATGTAATTTTAGACGCAGATTTTTAGCCAATCAAAATCTCTACGCAGGAATATGTTAAATTGAATATAATTTGTTTAACATGTTGACGGTGCGACCATTATGGCGAGCGCAGATACTTTTACTTGTAGTTTTGCTGCTATTATCGCGAGAACGTAGCTTTAACAAATGATGCATTTTGGGTCCAGAGTTGCTGAGGAAAGAAATTCTGATGAATGAATGTGCAGTAGTCCAAATTGTTTCTTCGCCCAGGCATTGGTTTTTGAGCTCGCAGCATTGACGATCGTCGCTTCACAGCGCTCGCTAATATATTTTTTGAATTTGTTATTACAAAATCAAGAATTTGTTTTACCTAATTTATTTCATTATTGTAATAGGCTTATGTATGGGGGGACTGTAGAATATTGCATATTATTCACAGGCTTGTAGGATGTTTTATAGTGATGTAAATTAGCATCCAGTTGTAAATTTATTGAAAATGTTTTATTGTTAATTTTTTTTTATCATCTTATTGTTTACTTAAATTATTGATGCAATACATATTGCACTTTGACATTGTTATGTAAATAAATGTTGTCTTTGTGTTACTAGACGATCTTGTAAGATTTTGTTGAACATGCATACAGTAAGGGACAGTGATACTAAGATGTTATATGTCAGTTTTTCATCACTTGTTTATCACCCATTTTACGTCTGTAATTTACTTAATTTTTCCAGCATTATCACATGCATTGTAAATTGGGTGTGTGCCATCTTTCTGGCAAAGAAAACAGTTATGTGACATAAACATTTGTTGTTTTACAATTGATAAGATCAAAATAAGCATGTATGTGTCCTCAAATGTTTATAATTGATACTTAAATGTTACATGTATTTTATTTTAGTTTTGTCATTTAATTATGTTTTATTTGACGAAGTGTTTTGAAACTTGTATGTGTAGCGTAAGACTTATGTGTGCGTATTATTGACCGGTATTACTACGCCGTGGATTGTGTGTTTCCGTTTCATTACAGATTGTTTGTTGAACTTATTTTATTATGTATATCAAATAGAATTTATAGCTCCTACCTTACATCATCTAAAAGGACATTTTTAGCGACATTATTTTCTTTGTATTACAAAAAATGTATGTAAAGTAGTTATGAAGGGGTCCAGAAAGGACAATTAACCATTGTTATTTTGATCATGCGACCATTATAGAAGGTTATATATATGAGCAGCGAACGTCAGTTATTGAAATCTTTATTAAATGAAATATTTATAAACTTGAAATGGAATTTGGTAACGATTTATAAAATACAATATAAAGAGTGTTAAAATACATTCGAGGGATGCTGGACGATGTCCCCCTATTTATATGTACTGGATGGATGTCATGAATAGTCCTGATAAAAATTAACTCACTGAATTTACACTGGATGAAAGCATTGTTAGCTGATTGAGATTTGACAGGGTACCAAGGAAGCTTATACATTATTACATTGTATTATTAAATCAAAAAATTAGTAGAACGAAATAAATTCACTTTACAGTTTCCCCAATTCCTTATATCAAATACACATTTTTTGTAGTTCCCAAATGATTTTCCGTGTAAAAAGTGTCTGCTCTTTTGATTTTTTGATCACATTCTTGATATATTGAAATAATCTGTTTTACTTTAACTATCTTTTTAGACTCTTACATAACAAACATATTTTTAAAAAATTTAAAAAGTATTATGCGTCACTTTAACAAGTCCATAAGTTGTTACTAGACTACATCAGCTTGAATACGTTTAATCTGAAATTGTCACTCTTCTGTCTTAAAATCGTGATAAAGCAAAATTGTGATCATATAAAGAGAATGATCGCATCTATCTAAGTGTCTATGTTGTTTGGGTAAAAGTACTAGCCTCATGTCATTCAAAAATTCGTCTCACAAACTGAACATTTTATTGTTTGGATTTATGAACGAGAAAATTACTAAAGACCAGGCGTTAACATTTTCATCCATATATGGTAAATTCGGTTTACAATTTTCGACAATTGTATCGCCTTTTTTGTGGGTTTTCCCCCTGAGTGCAACCATTTTCATGTGGACTATATTTCACAAAGGAAAACTTTGGGGCACAGCACAAATCTTTTTGATTCTAGTTATGTGTAACGATGTTCTGTTTACGATGTTCATGGGCTTCAGAGACGGACTCCTAGATTACATGGACATGAATTATGGATTCATAGAATACAAGATCTGCAGATTCATGATTGTATCCTGTGTTGTTTTGAAAGTACTTCATGGAACGTCAAATCATCTCAAATGTCTTTCAACGTTAACCCAGGCCCTTTTATTTATCTTTCCCATAAAATTTAAATACTACTACGACAGATTTAAGGTGTTAATTTGTATATGGTTTTTTATTCATTTCATAGTGTGTAGTTTACAATTTATTGCTCCAATTGGTGCGTCTTTGACACCTGCTAGAACCATACAGGAGTTCTCTCCGGGGAAGCCCTTAAAAATCATAGATGCCTGTAAATTAGATTTTGGTGAAGCAGGAACCTGGGATTTCTTTTACCAAACCGACTCTCTCGGGTTTTTCAGCAATTTGGTTTATTTCTATATTATACCTATTTTCATCAATAGTGGCTGTATTATTGCTCTCCATTTTAACATGAAAAAACACATAAAAGTTCTGGAGGTGTTAACAAAGGGTAAATATACCAATAAAGTCAAATATCTTCGTTTGCTAAAAGTCAATATCCTCTTAGGAACCTCCTTCATTATGTCGCAAATTCCAATAGTTATGCTCATGTTTTATCTACACCTGAATATGGACTATATGGATGACAGCTATGTTTATTCCTCCGTATTTCTATTCTTCATGTTCATCTACTTAACATTTACACTTAGCAAACCAGTCGAAATTTTTATTTATGCCAGTCAAAGTAAATCCTTTAGAGATCAACTGCCAAAATTTGTTTGTTCAAAGTGATTTTGAATTTATATCACTACAGAGATTTTCTGCCAAAATGTCTGGGTTCAAAGTGATTGTATTATTTTTTCTTTAGACAATAAAAATATGTTGGTTGATCTTTTTTTATTCTCGTATATTCCAGGTTTTTTTAAATGTTAAAACCTTAAAAGTTTAAAGTTAAGATCATATTGCTTTGTATCAAATTCTGATTTCTTTAAAATCTCAAGTGAAGAATAATAATGTGTTTTACTTTGTTTAAGGTCATATTTTATCTATCAATTTATATCTATTGATATGCTTAGAACTGTGCTAATGCCTTGTGTTTTGATTTAAAAGGTACTTTAGTAATTCTCTTCAAGATAGATGATTTTGCTTTGTTTTAAATAGGAATTAGCTTATTGTAAATAGTAATTGGCTTTTTCTTGAGAATTGTAATTCTAATTACATGTATATTATAGAAATTACATTAGAATTTTTTTATGTAGTCTTGGAAGTGTTGGAGTCTAGCATAGGAATTTCTATTTGTTGTTTAGAGTAAGCATTACGCCTTTTGTAGTTACGTTGTAATCAGTGTTTCAGATGCAAGTACTTATTTTTTAGTGTTGTTAAAGAAATAAATCGCATTCTTTCTATCATTTTATATTATTTTTTTTTTAATTCTAATGTTTTTACCCCTATAAGGATCTAATTCCATATCTTTCTATAGCTATCATGGATCACGAAATTAGTTTAAAGTGCTTAGACACAGATTTAAAATTAATATTTTTCAAATGATCAGTATAATACTACCACTTATATATAGCAATAGCATATAACACGAAAACATAATTTAAAAAGTTCCTTTTATCTGTAAGTTATTGGAATTCTATGAATTTTCTGGATTATAGTTTTTAATATCATTGACAAATACACAATAAAATCGCTACTTTTCTTAGGTATTGAATATAAATTTAAAATTTGTGAAAGGATGAGTCAGTCAAACGCGTTCAGAAATATGAAGTTTCAATAAAATATTTATATTTTAGTTCGAAATGCCATTAACAATATACATGTAAGTCATGAAATAAAACAGCAAATTTGAGAAAATATTAACTCAAAATTGTGTCAAAATTTAACGTCAATGTCATAAATTAGAACAGATTCAACACTAACATACTTTACATAGTAAATCTTCCTTGCATGTTCAAATTCTAATCATGACCCCTGAGGGAGGTTGGAAACAGCCAGGAATTAGTTTTTTACATAGGAAAACTATTTTGAAATCTTCCTCTTTAGAACAAGAAAGCCATGATGATTATCCCTATCGATAAAGAAGCATCCTTTGGTAGTGTACATTCTCCAAACCATGCCTCCCATCCCCCTTTGGTATGCATTATAATGCTAGATCATTAAACAAAAACGGACCTCCAATATATCAGAAGTGGGATCAAGTCCCGTGGAGGAGTAAGCATACCCTTTCGACGGGTCAAATCCTCCGCGTGCTCAATTTCATGTTCGGGAACTATCGGAATCAAGAGGCCCACGCGCCTTTAGGTCACCTGAGTATCATGTAACATCTTTCCAACCAAAGGCCATGAAATTAACATGTTTGGTTGAAGCACTCTTGCTCATAATAACAATAAACTAAGTTAGTTTATTTAATACCCAGAAGCAGAGGAGAAGATTTTTGAAGAATTAATGCATTTTCACTATATAATCAATATAGCCCAAGCCTTACACTAGAACCCCTGACCTTTGGGCCATAAAACTCACAATATGGAAGATGCACTCTTGTTAATCATAACACTGTACTTCGTTAGTTTGTTTAATACTCGGGAGCAGTGGAAAAGATTTTCAAAGAAATAATGCACTTTTACTATATGATCAATAAAGCTCCACTCTAACACCATAACCCCTGACACAGGCGTCATGAAATTCACAATTTTCGAAGAAGCACTCCTGGTCACCATAACAGTGTAATTAGTTTGTTTGTTTAATACCAAGGAGCAGAAGAGAAGATTATCAAAGAAATAATACACCAGAAGTGCTAGATAGACCTTTGATGGAAATCCACCAGTTTGACTGGTATGATAAGGTCCGATGAATCCACACACTCTCATTAAACTGTTAGAAAACAGCACTTATATGATACTGCTGATATGAGACTGCTGATATTCTTGTTTCAGAAATCTGTTTGTCAATAACTTACCTTGTTTTAGAAATTTTACATACGTGGAGCATGCCCTTGCGTATCGAATCAACTGAGATACATGAACTCCGTATGCAGGTGATGAAGGTATATTGCTGCATAAGTACGGGAAGTTGACGATTGAAAAGTTAAAGTCATCTCGTGTATCCTGTAGCTTGGCTGTTAGATTACCATTAATGTCTTTCTCAAGCAATATGTCCCACTTTTGTTTACAATTAGTATGTTTATAACAAAAGAATTTTGCAAATGACCAATGACAAAGTAAGTGAATTTACGAATTTCAATTTTATTGAAAAAGCATCTGTCAATGATATAAAAAAGCCTGCACTTTAATCGTGGGGAATTTAAAGATGAAAATTCGTTTGTTTTTAAGCTGTCGATTTTAGTAAAATCCTGTGATTTCAAATTTTCCAAAAGTTTCTTGGAATTCTTAAGTATCAACATATGATTTTCATCACTTCTTGAATATATTGTTGCAAAGTACTCTTGAAGTTTCTCTTTCACTAATGTTAATATGTTAATGAGGAGTAATGAAAGAGGCTTGGTTGAACATTTACTAGAACCTGCTAAGAATCTTCATTTGTAAGGATTTATATGAAGTATCGGAATCCAATATAGATATGTTTATTCAAATTCAAGAAAAAATGTTTAAAAAAGCTTTATTGACCATATCCAAAACTAAAATAAAACTAAAAACTAAGTTCCTTAATATAAAGCGCTTTTATTTGCAACACTTCTAAGTTAGTCAAAAAGATTTTTAAAGTTCTACATGTGACAATTATCAAACTGTGACATTTTTGTCAAGATGTTACTTTTCGTTGAACAAAAGATTATTTATCGAGGTCTATGAGGAAAACATGCCTTTTTTTTCTTTATTCTGTGAAGCTCTCGGATCGAGGCTTCAAATGATTTTTTATTCATGAACGTCAGTTCCGTTTTTAAATTACTCTTCATTCCAATATTTGTAGCGAATCAGCAATGAAGACAGACAGGGCACTTTTTATATGCGCCTGGCTCTCTATGATTATTCAAGTGAATGGACAGTATTTTCGGGAATTGTATTATAAAAAAGTCGAAATATGTGGAGAAAATAATATTCTTGGATTGTCATCTAAAGTTAAGGAATTACACTTAAATATTGGTCTTTCTGATAGAACGGTCCGCTGCGCGTTACGATGCTTTGAGGAAACAAGATGTGACGGGATTAATTTGTGTAAGAATGAATCAGGAACGTTTTGCCAATATGTGGAAATTTTAAATTCAGTATGATGTGGAGATATTTTTGGATGTCGTCAATTGCATATTTATACAAAAGGTAATAATAATAGCTGTCCTAACACATAAGAAATAATTTTAAAAAAATGTATCGACAATGTATGTACAAAAAAAATAATTTTTAATTATATAGAATGTATCTAAGTGCATGTACAAAGTTTTAATATGACTGTAAAAAGTTATCACACAATTTTCAAATTTAATGTTTTACTTAGCTTGATGGTATACCTTTATTCGATAACAATACATCCGTGACACTGGAAATGACATCACTATCAATGACATCATATCCTGTTACCTTGGAAATGACATCAATGTTGGGGACATCACAATCTGTTACCCTGGAGACGACGTCACTGTCAATGACAACAACCTTGTACGACCCTAATTATCCATGGAATGGAGGTAAATATGAAACCTCTTATGCCCCCCATTCTCTCTCTGAAACACACGAAACTGCTTAAACCCCCACCCCTGATTTCAGTCAATTATTTTACTTGTATTTTCAGACTGTTCCAATGTTTTGGGTGGTGGTCCACCAGCAAGTAATGTCTACACAATTATTCCATCGGGAGCACCAGGGCCAATTTCAGTCTATTGTGATGTGAAGCCAGAAGGAGTTTTTACACGCATCATGGAGCATGGCGGGAACTGTGGCGTTGACGACTGGAACCTTCCTATGTCGGATTACATCAGTGGATTTGGGCAGGATGTATCGTGCGATCATTGGATAGGACTACAAAATATGTTCTATCTTACAAACACGATCAGTAACTACAAACTGGAAATCAACATAAGGCTTGAAAATGGTAACAACGATTCGATACATTATGGATCTTTTTTGGTCAAAGATCCAACGGCCTGGACATTGCGACTTGATTCATTCAGCGGAAGTACCAATAATTACCTTGGCAACGGTTTTGATAACCTACCCACCGCAAGCAGTGCGGATTTAATTGATAATGAAGATTTTGAAGCAAATGGAGTGAATGTTTACGGATGTTCAGGAGGGGATAAATCTGGGTGGTGGTTTTCTCCTAATTGCTTGAATACAAACCTTTGTTTACCTTTAGGACAAGTCGAAAAAGCACTTTATCCTACAACGAGACAAATATTATGGCCAGAATTATCAGGAAATGATCAAGTAGTAAAACATGTAACAATGCAAATTAGAAAAACAAATTAGAATAATGAAGTAAGTTTTGAAACCTTCAAATTAAAAGTGAAGATGTTTGGCTTTATGTTAATACAAAATTAATCATAATTATATTGTTCATGTTTAAGTATTTTCCCCCCTCCTTCGCAAAAGTTAGGGAATATTAATTTATCGTAATTGTCTGTCCGTCTTCAGGCTTTAAAGCTTTAATCTTGTTCACATCTTTTGAATGGGAAGAGTTTAGACCTTCAGAGTCATGTGTTTTACTCGTGACAAGATCTTTCTAAATGCACTTTTTTTTACCCATAGCCTTTGTTTTCCCTGAAAAATATACAACCTGTATATATTGAGGGATCTCAAAAACCTTCCTCTCCTCCAAAATTACGTAAAAACATAAAATTGTGTGCTTTAAAACCAGGAAATATAAATCAATTATTTTTCCATTTCTTAAAATCTAGGGAGAAAATTCAATGAAAATTTGAGAAGAAAGAGGAGCTCGCAATAGCCATTCCTGTGAATGAAAATGATAAACATCTAAATTGTAGAGATTTCTCTTTAGAAAAAGGAAGTCCTGAAAATTTTCCCATCGCCTTTCGTATCACCACAGTTGGCGAATAAGGACAAGAAACAAGTAATTATTTATGATTTATAAATACATGTACATGTACACCAGGCTTGTGGGTGAATTATATGGTAAAGTAATGCATTACATTACCATTACTTCATGAATTTTGAATTAAACTTAAAAAAGGGTAAGGCAGCACATTTACATTGGCCTCTGATAAAAGTAGAGTGCCTATGTTTTAAGCGCTAAGCGCATGCTTAGGTAGGCATTGAAAATTTCCATGGTCTTTTTATCAACTCCCCCTATCGACCATGTTTACTAGTATCTCTTATCAACGCCCCCTACCGAGCCTAGTATGTTTTTTTTAAACATGTTTCATAACAGAGAATATATATCTAGGTCATTCTTCGATGGATAATTCTTTTCACCGATGAATTGATAATACTATATCAACAATTGTGTTAAGTTTATGTTTATTGTCCGTCAATTATCATACAATTTCCTCTTACAGAAAAAAATGTTATTCTGTGTATGTGTATTATTGAACGATGAAATTTTCAATCCCTGGTCGGATTCTGCTCGTGTATAGATTTCTAAACTGAGAACCGGTATTGTTTAATTTTTATTAATCAGAATTCGTGTGTAGATTTCTAAACTGAGAACCGGTATTGTTTAACTTTTATTAATCAGAATTCGTATTCGTGTGATCTAGTTAAGAAAAAAAGTTTTGTCTGTCATGGTAACTTCTCGGCAAAACAAGCTCTCTTGATACATTTGACAAAGTTCTCCATCGAACGTGTGTTTCGACCAAGGCAAACTGATCTTGCGGACACAGGTATGAGTACTGTTTGTCAGGAGATTGGGCGACCGTAATGCTACGGACTCACGAAATTTACACCAGTTCCATAACCAGACAGGACAGTGCAGTTTTTTTTAAAAAGTCATTAAATACTGTTTAACATATCAAATCTAAAAGTCGAATATCTTTGGATATGGGGTAACCCATATATGTTCTTGTTTAAAATAGATGTTGTATATTATGTTCGATTTCAAAATGACGAACTCTTTGAGGAGTGATACAGCACTAAGCTTACGAAATACAGCACCACTGAGCAAGTTATGTAACACTACCAGTCATCTAAAAATATATACAACAGGAAATCCCCGACCCTCTGTCGGCTACTTTTAGCGTAGGAGTTATCATAATAGGTGTTAATCAGTACAGTCGATATTAACTTTCGTGTGTGTACGGAAATACTGTGTTTGTGGATACTGCAGTCTATAATGGCGGATTATCAATATGGTGCCAGTTGTAACATAACCACATATTACGTCATAATCGGTGATGAAATAACATGTAAAATGTTGTTAAAATCAACAGTTCTTGTGTAATTTTATTCTAAATTCAAAGATTGTTTTTTAAACATTTAATTTTGGAAATTATTATAAATAAAACTTTTAAAGATCTGGCCATCATTTAGATATTGTGAAGTTGCCCAATCCACACATTAGTTTCTCTCTACCCTGCAGTCTGACGTCAGTGACGTCATAGACGTAGTGTTTGAATTCTCAGTGCAGCGAGATCAAGTACACCCTCCGTCATGATCAGTTTTATTTCATAATAATTTAATTTTATTTGTATTCTCGCCTCTCATTGGTTGATTTCCAAAAAGGAACGCATAACATTTTGTATAATCTGACACCCCCTTGACGACCAGCTTAATCATCATATCCATGCAATCCCCTCATTTACAGTCCTTGTTATTCATGGAAATTCCAGATTTAATAAATGTACCTTCAACTTTAAACAATTACTCGTTCTTACCTCATGTAAACAAACATCATGGCTGCAAGATCTATGTATCAGTTATTACCTCCCCTCGCTTCAAATCACTTCCGTTACTACGGTTGTATTATTGCGCGGTAAATTTGAACTTATAAAAAGCAACACAATTTTACATCAAAAGTTGTTTAATTATTTTAAAATTAAATTATAAGGAATGACTTTAATTCTTGGCCATATTATCGAGTATAATCTGGCACTATTTTACGCTTTTTTATAATCCGCAACCAGCATTATACACCGAACACTGCCCCAAACCAGATTATACTCGATACAGCACCATGTATCGTAATAAATTTCTGAAGCAGATTTTTTTAAATTAATATTTTTCCATGTTTAGTAACTGAGATTCTCTCTATTTAAATAATTTTGAATGTTTATGTTTTCGTGTGACGTCACAATTGATTTCCCGCATTCGGAAAATACACACGTGAAGCGTTTTTATCATGCTTACGTCTAATTCAACTATGTTCTTTATTGAGGTAAGCTTCACCCTGTGATATTTATATATGCAGTAAATAATTACGATGAAGGACTGACATTCAATCGTAAATTTAGAAATATTTATTGACAGAATTTTTTCCAAATGAGGTTTTTGTCGTTGAAGCTGCCTTGCAAAATGCAGAAATTATCCCACCCAAATACTATATAAAATTAAAACAATTGCTTTCAGTGTGTATTTGAGTATATAGTGTTAAATATCTGTGTAAAAATTCGTGGATTATGGGCCCGTAAACCTGAAGTATCTAAACTCCATACAAACTCTAAACCGGGCGGTATTTGTGGGGCGATATCTTTTAATTAATCAAGAAATCCCATAACAGGACCGTTTTAAAATGTTAAGTTTATATTAAATTAGTAATATAAAAAAATACGAAAATTGACAGGAATTTTTTCAAAATAAAATAAGTACTGGCAAACACCAATTATGTCACAAATCTTATTTCTGCAGTGTAATTCGAAAAAGTTAATAAAAGTACCTTAAAAAGGTTTAATGCGCACATGTATTTAAAAGTCTCATCAAAATTTCAAGAATTTAAACATCAAATTGGAATCTAATAGTAGTATATGTAGAAATCCTTGAAAAAAAAATTAACTAGGTTATATATATATAGTTTGAATCTTCAATTTGTATATTCATTTCCTAATTTTCACGCCATCTTCTAGGTCTTTATTTCAAACAATGTATACAAACGAGCCTTTTTTATTATATTACACTTGCATCATGCAGAGAGCTATCAATGATAATGATTTCACAGCATCTCATTATCCATTAGTAGCACAAATTTTAAATTTGAACGCATTTATATAGATAGTCTATACTTAATTAATTTGTAGTCTTTACCTGTAACAAAATATTTTGATGCAAAAAATTTCTTTAGACTGAACGCTTGGGTGTTGTGCCTATTTCATTCTTGTCAGCACGTTTTACATCGTCGTCGCAAACCACTGCTAAAATGTACGATCCTCTGTCATTAGCTTTATGCGGACTATGGACCGTGGCTTGAGACGGTGGTTTTACATGATAGTGAAAAAACTGAAGCATTTAAAAGTATTTCCGCCAAAATGAGTCAAAGGAAAATACTCACGAATTTTAATATGACATATTTTTATTTCTAAGTAGAAGGGTATTTAATTTAACATTTTTATTTTAAAAACAAATATTTACAAATCAGCTTCAAATATAACACAAGAAAAAGAATGGTCAAACGTTTTTAATTTTCGGTACAAATCAATTATAATTCATGTGCATGAGAGTCAGAGATGAAGGATAAGAATAGTTTTTCATCAAAATGACAAAAAGACAAATGCAATATCGATCCTTATACCCAAAATTGATATTATAGCAATGTAATGAAAAAAGAAGTAAAGTCTTCGGGGATTTTTGTTACATGTTGATAGCAACATGCTGCACGATGAGGGATTGGTATTACAATAAATGTGAAATATTGAAAAAAAATTGTTTTGTTATTCAACTGTACCATATTCCACACAAAGTTTAAAAGTATACCTAGTAACTTTATTGATTGCGTGTATATATTACTAGTTCCCATGCTAGGATTTTTTTTGTAAAACCGTTTATATAAAAATTATAACTTTATAAATATCTATTAAGGGGAGAAAAATTAAAATAACTAAAAACACTTCAAACAAAATATAAAACCATTTTAAAAATCTTTTATTCATAATCCTAATATTCGTATAGATTATATAGGGACTATAAATAGACTATATAATAATACCTAATAATATAAAAATAATATCTCATTTCTCCCTGTGCACTTTCAAACACAACTGCCAATAGATCGATCATCTATGCGGCCGATAATAACATAAAAAAGGCACGGTCGTCGACAGTCAATTTTGAATTTCAGTAAGTATGAATAATATTCTTGAGAGCAGAATGATTTATTGTTCAAAATTTCACTAGAGAGTTTTGTGTTCTCCACTTTACGTTCAAGATAAGGATATCAGCAACATCTTAGGCATTCAAAATTTGCCCCCCCCCCCCCCTTAAAAAACAAAAAACAAAACAAACACATCGCAGAAACATGGACCCACAATGCAACACAAGTAATCTTGTTCTCCGGACTTGTAACTATGGTGCGGAAAACAAAGAAGGTTATAAAAGTAACTCACTTGCTTTAAAAAATTGCACAAAGATAGCAAATTAGAGTCTCTTTGTTATTTTTTTCCTGCATATTTAAAGACTTTGTTATAGTAATACAACTTTCATTCGATGTTATTTAATTCATGTAACAGTCAACTGGGTTTATTTCAATTAAACAACGCCGCCGCCCCCCCCCCCCCCCCCCCCCAGCTGCCCCGTCAAAATATTACATGTACCTATTCAAATGCAGTAAGGAGTTTAATTTCACATGGATTTCAAATTCAACCCATGCTTAGCGCTTTTCAGTACTTTCAGTACTTTGATTTTATTCCTTTATGGAACATGTACAATCAATTTGCCATGGTCACCATACACTTGACCAGCTTATGCAATTAACGGTAATGTAATGAAATGGGCTTTTTTTTTATCTTCTCTGAACAATACACGATCAAGTTAATAGTTAGCTAACCCTGTTTAATGCCAGTTTTTTTTTTATTCCTTTACGGTACATGTACAATCAGTTTGTTGTGTCACCATACACTTGACTAGCTTACTTAACGGTTATGTAAACACAGTTAGAAGAAATGGGATTTTCGAACACTTCTCTGAACAATACAGGATCAAATTAATTGTTACATAACCCTGCATAGTGCCTGTTTTTTTTTTTTATTCCTTTATGGTACATGTACAATCAGTTGCCATGGTCACCATAAACTTGACCAGTTTAATTAACGTTTTTGTAATAGTAAGATCTTACAGACTTAGGACAGAACCTCAGCCAATCGAATGAATGGATTAAAAATAAACTCCCACGACTGTGTCATATATAATGCTCAACTTGACCGCTCGTTGTACATATCGAGCACGCAATCAATATCGAACACACGCGGTTTCAGAGTGGACACCAATTGCAACCCATTCAGGGTAACACGGGATTAAATGAAATAGCTTGATTTACTGTCGAAATGGTATGGTGAAGATTTTAAAGCTAGTTAGATAATGAATATCATTGTAAAAAGAATCGTAATATCTATATTTTTTTAAAAAAATAATTGTGTTAAGATGACAAGGCCCTTTTAAGCAGGAGTAGGCATCGCCGTCTAGTGTTATATAAATATATGATGAAAATTGTTACTTTAATCCGTCTTCAAAGACAAGGTTTGTCTCTGATATACATGACGATGGTTTTATTTTCTGTATGTACCGAAATGTGAAAAAATAATATTCAGAAAGGCGACAAAAGATTACAGCGGAAATAAAAAGGTGTAACAAGGCCTAGAAAATTTAAATATCATTGAAAACAGCACATGAGTTTTCAATAGTTTCTCTTTGTGTGCTGAACAAAAACCAATAAAAACAACCCCATATAACTGTCAAGTGAACCAATCAAACATCGTTAAATATTTCAGAAATAGAAGAATTCTTCACATTGAAGAATCAAAAGTAGGTTATGTTCTAAGTAAACACAATTAGAAGAAAGAACTTTCTTAAACACTTCTTTAAAGAATACACGATCGAACTAATTGTTAGATAACCCTGTATAATGCCTGGCTTTTTTTTAATTCCTTTATGGTAAATGTACAATCAGTAAGTCAAAGTCACCTTAAACTAGACCAGCTCAATTAACGGTTTTGCAAACACAGGTAGAAGAAAGGAGCTCTTTTGAACACTTTTCTGAACAATACTTTACACTCATACAGGTAAGTGGCTGGCGAACGAAGCGGCAATGTAACGGTAATGTATACTTTTATAAGAAACTGTTATGTAAAGTTTTATGTAGCGGTATTGACTATGTAGCGTTAATGAAAGTTTCGAATATGTAGTGGTAATGATACGCACCCGTAGAGGCATTGACTGTGTATTTGATGACACTCTTTTCAAAATATGACAATTATAAGCTTAGAATTTATATATATATTTAACACTCATACCGGAATCTTTTTTTAAAAAAGATTTTTCAAAGTTTTTAAATTTTCTTTGAAATGGAATGCTATTTAGAATAAGTATTACATATTCTATGTGAATTTCAAAATTTCGAAAGAATAAAAAGTGTAATTAAATAGATTAACACAGAATGTTTCTTTAAAAAGGTTTAATAACTTTTCGTATTCACTTCAATCGTTTGAAAGAATGTTCAATGCAAACAATAATTTTCACTTCCATTTATATTTCTTTTAAAATAGCTTTAAAAAGATAGTGTTTTGTTAAGTAAGCATTACTCTCGGTTTGAGAAAGTATAGTACCATTACATATAATGCATTTTGTTTTTGGAATTTCACATCATTAGCATTACATCCAGTTCAATTAATGGTAATCATTACATTAAATATCACCATAACCTTGATTCGGGCCCATAGGAAACAATTTCAGTTGGGAAGGATTAGCCATATATTTTCAGTTCGGGGCACAACCAACTACCAAACATTCCTTGACAAGGTAATAAAAAAGGCCATCAGACGTTTTAAAGGGACCGATAGTTGTTTTTATTGCGCAATATTTCGCGCATCATAGTAAAATGAAGCGTATTTACTCCTTTAAAGCATCCCTTTTCACTTAATAAATAAAATAACAGAAAATTAAGAATATAAACTTAAGGTTTGAATATGTAATTACAATTTTATGTAACTGAATTTTCAAGCGATTTTTCAACTGATAGGTAGTTTAACGTTCAGTGTGTTTTGACATTATGATAAACTGAAGCTCTTAAAGAAATGGATTATAAAATGTTAACAAAGAAAAGTAATAAACATACGCTCTTGAAATTTTAAACATAGAAATTTGAGAATTTCTCCATTATTCTTATCTTATTTTCATATAAATATTTTGTACCCGTCATATTTTGTAGTACTCTAAAAAACAGGAACATTAGTTAATTATTGGTATTTTAAGATGCCCGCTCTGATGACAAGCCGGTAAGATTTTTCGTTTCTTACATATTATATGAAGTACAGTTTTACTTAACATATAGTTTGTACACAGAAGTCCATAGTAGTACATGTATATGCATAATTTCCCTAAAAGTGCTAAACTATATATATAATACTATAATAAATGTACTTGTATTTTGAGACAAGACGGTCCCTTAAAAAACCTGGACGGTAGATTTCCCCCAAACTTTACAAGTACACTGAATGTAAGTTATATATGGGATAAAAATGAATAGTTTCGCTAATGTTGTTTTCACACAACAAAACCCCAGTCGTCTGCGTATAGTTTTCAAGAGAGGGAAACCCGGTAGTCCTGCTACATTTACAAAGTCGACCAAAACTAAAAATATGGCTTGAAATTAAAAAGCAACTTTCCTGACAAAAATTTAGTTGGGAGATTAATTTAATCATTGGGTGAAGAAGAAACGGGATTTCGGCGACATTCACGTGGGGCTCGCGAAGGTTCTACCCTACAGTTTGTTGATACATGCTATCATTTATCGTATCTCCATGGCTTTCAAAGAAAAAAGTCAATGTAAATCAACATAGAAATGCACTAATGACATGTAAAATTATTGCCATTTGAAGTGCAAATTGTATTGGAACTGCAGAAAGATATTTTGTTTGACATTTTGCCGCAATGACGTATGATTTTGTGGATTTTCCTTTCCTGCACCCCAATACACAAAACTTCAACATTTGTACTTAATCATGTTACATTCGTCTGAATGCAGACTAAAATGTTTAACCATTATTAATTTACCGGAGAGTTAAGATATTTTGATTCTGAGAATTGCTTTTACCTAACATTCCATTATAATTGTAAACCCTACATTATGCACGTGTCATTTTAGAATTCACGCGATACAAGTTAACAGATCTAAGTTGTACGACCCTTGATTTTCCGGCAGATTTTAATTACGTTAATTTTGTATGAGGAAAGAATATCTCTTTTTCTCAAAATGCTTAGTTCAACTTTTTGCCCTATTTCTGAATGATATATTGGGTAAATTTGAATGAAAAAGGACATGATTTGCAGCCACATTGCCGCTTTAATCTTTTGTGTTTCATTACATTGAAACGCTTCCAATGTATCATATGGAAAATACATCACAAAAGAAATTAAATTTATTTAAAGAGGTTATTCAATGATTTGTCGTTGAATATGAAATTTATTTCATGAGTGCGAGGGATTTGATTTGTGCCAAGCTCGAATGAAATTATAAAAAAAAAGTCTTTCTCACGAGTAAAATAAATTCTACATTTAACGAAATAACATTAAATTTCCAGTAATAAACACATTTTCTTTGATTTTTCCTTTATGGTAAGGCAGTCATAGACTGAATGATGTGATGGTTGAGCGACTGAGACGTCGTAGCTAAGTGATGTGATTGGAAGCATTGTAAACTCTGGCTTTAAGGAGGCCATGGGTCAACAAATTAACCACAAAATATAACCTAATTCCTAAGATAAGAAATCTTTAGCTGTAAACTATTATTTGGCAAAGAAAAAAATCATAAATGTTTGTTTAAAATTTGATCTTTTCATCATATCTTTACATGTTTATGGAGCTCTTGTTCTAAATGAGATTAAAATAGTCTAAAAATTGACACAACCGCCCAGCCTCTTTAAGCAACATATAACGGGAACTTTCTCAGTTTTGATCTCTGTAAGAATGGTTTATTGAATCGTTATCTATCTTAGAACTGGCTAAAGAATATTTTTACAACACTCGTCGTTAAATAGGGAAACCGAGAATTTTCCCACACTTCTGATATTTGTCTAACTGTGGAAGTCCTTTCACGCTGTGACAGAATAACATATTTTATATCATAGCTAATAAATAGTCTGTTATAAAATACTACTAAAAATCTAGAGAGTTTTAGTGTTTTTAATATCCTGACGTTTTATTGAACGCAAACTTTGTATTACGTATACTAGTATGCCCAAAACATTTCGAATACGAGCGTTCAATATCGAACGCCCCGTTGTAAACAAAAAAAGTCATATGGTCGAATTCTCAGAGCTAAATAAAAGAAAAGAAGTGGCATCAAGGTAAGATGAGTTTATTTTTTTCAACACAAAAATTAAATTATTTATCAAAAATTTAGTATGTATTACACCCATTAAAACCTAAATAAGCAAATCATAACACTTGGTAGGGTCATCGGAATGATCCGATATTGAACAGTTACAGGACACGTGTTCATTTGAATACAGTTACTAAAAAATCATCAATTTTTTGTCAGAATAATCAATATAAATTATGAGGAAATGATTTTGCTATATAATAAAGGAGTAATTGAACTTATATTAGTGAATATTGGCACTCGTTGGCTGTACAAATGCAGTCGCAAGCTCGTTTATTTGTACAGACAACTCGTGCCAATGTTCACCAATATAAATTCAATAACCCTATATTATTCAATGAATAAAATGCAGTATTTGACTGTAAAAATGTAATCAACATTTATATTTGATAATTGCGATTTTGTAATATTTAAACCCAATGATTTATAACATAAGCTTTTCGTCAAGGACAAGTACATAAAGCTGTTAAATGAATTTTCAGTCGGCATGCAAAATTTGGAGGTTTTTCAAGGAAATTTAAAAATAAAGATACAGTCATGTTCAAAACGAGTAGATGTATTATTTTAGAGGAAAATAGTTTGTGAACATGTTCCCATTGCATTTTGACTGAAAACGTGAATGACTGCAAGTTTGGGGAGGTGCGTACGCCATGCAATTCGGAATTTAACACCTTGTATTATTATGGGTAAAATCTATTAAAGAGACAAATGCCTAAAGCTCGAAAAACAAAACCCTATCCAATTTCATTTTCAGGTTAAAATTTTCAAAACAAAAATACTAGGTTGTAGTATGTTCTGTTTTTTTTTCTAAAGGAAAACTAATCCAAGAATGGCCTTGTATCGATAACTGCACTACATACATGTATAATAAGACGAGCTTATTAGCCCTTATCTAGAGGTCTAACAAGAATCTGCCTGTTGCACAATCCCATTCACTTTCTTGCAAATAAAATTGTAACCCGTCGGTAGAAATCAGAACAGAATTCAGAGTTCTTGGGTTTTGATATTTTCTATGTGGAGAATAAACCTACAACATTCATACAAAACACTAAACATTCATACTTTACACACAATTCACTAACTTTAAATATCCGTACTTTACATCAACTTTACATTTAAATTACTTATATATATATATATATATATATATATATATATATATATATATATATATATATATGTTACTGGAAATTATGAATTATAAATATAGATAAAACCTTACCAGTCTATATCACCCTATACGCTGTACAATGAATCGTGCTGCTACCTTGACGGTGTGCATGGATATGGGTATAGGCGGGCAGGTCTTTAAAACTGGTTTTGTTAGTATTGAATACAACTCACTCTTTCTCTCATACACCCCTTTCTCTCTATCATACTAAATCATTTGACACCAACAGCGAATGACAGTAAAACAGACAAACAATGAAGACTCTAAACACAAATAGGTGGATCCGACATCCAACATATGGCTACATATTCCCCCTGCCAGGAGAAAATGGCTCCTGACATTACCTCATAACCTATCCAAGGGTACCAGGGCATGGGCCAAGTGGTCATAAAAAAATATACAAGTTATCGTACATCAGTGGTAATACTGATGAAGAACAAACTTCATTGTTGTCATCATATAATATTTACACATACCTGTAATTAATTTATACACATAGTAAAAAATGATTAGAAGTATAACTTCATGAAAATTTCTATAACTAAAAACACACTGACACACAGACAAACTACACAAGTCTTTGACTAATCACATCTCTGATGATACAATACTAATGTCTCTAAGTAAACGCATTGCTGATTCACATTCTGGACATACTACCATACCCAATATCTCTCTGGTGCTCTACTGACTCTAGTTGATCTTCTGGGAGATAGAGTACTAATACTTGACGAATTCACTGAAATTGAAGATCTAGAATAAGAAGATGGTATAGTTGACTGATGAAAAGAAAATGGTTCGATGACTGTCGAAGAGATGAATGGTTTATAGTTGACTGTCGAGGAGAGGATTGAGGGCTTTGTCGATGACCACGCTGTGGTATGATGTATACCGGTACTCCGCTATCGCTCTCATCTGATGAACTTTGAGATGAATCATCTGAAGGAATGGTGCCTATGGTCTGATGACTTTGATTCTTTTTAACCTGTTTGGAAACTGGAGAAGAAATAGCATTAATAGGAATACAATTAAAAGGCAAAAGAAAATTTCTGTGTAGGGTACGGGTAGACCCTTTTCCATCCTCACGCCTAACAACATAAACTGGGATTTCTTCATTTGGAATACCTGAAATAATGTAAACATATTCATTCCACTTGTCTGCAAGTTTATGCTTTTCTTTGAAACCTACTTTTCTAACTAAAACTCTATCCACAATTTCTAACTTAGAATTTTTAACTTTCCTATCAAAATTTTCTTTATTTTTTTCTGCATTTTTCTTTGACTCTTCTACGGCAACGTTATAAGAGTACTGCAATCTTTCTTGGAGTTTATGAACATATGACTGATGATCTTTTGCTTCTTCATTCTGATTCCCTGCTTTTATTCCTAAGAATGCATCTAGTGACAGGCGTGAATGCCATCCAAACATTAAGCAATGTGAAGAATACCCAGTGGCATCATTTTTAACTGAGTTATAGGCATGCACTAATGTTGTAACATGATTTCCAATCTGCTTTCTGGCTTTCTTCTAGTGTACTCTGCATTTTAATAAGGGTTTGGCTAAATCTTTCAACTGATCCGTTGCCTTCAGGATGGTATGGCGTTGTTCTTGATTTCTTGATGTTAGCTATCTTGCAGAATTCTTTGATGACTTTGCTTTCGAAATTTCTCCCTTGGTCGCTATGGAGTTGATCTGGAAAACTGTAATAGACTATAAAATTTTCATGTAAAGCTTTAGCTGTTGTAGTTGCTAACTGGTTTTTCAATGGAACTGCGCAGGCGTATCTGGTGAAGTGATCTCTAATAAGAAGGATATTTTCAAACCCCCTCTACATTTCTCTAAGGACAAAAAATTAATACAGAGAATTTCTAATGGTTTGGTTGAAGTAATTGGATGAAGATTGGCTCTAGGTCTGATAGTGTTTTACTTCTGATACATCTCTCAAAGTTCTCTACCCTGGCTTTGATGTATTGCTCTAAACCTTGGTAATAAACTGTCTGCTTTGCTAGCCAAATGGTTTTCTGTATTCCTGGGTGTCCTACTTCTTTGTGAATTCCTACGAAAACTACATCTTTGAAATGATCCGGCAAACAAAGTTGAATAACTTTCTCTCCATCTAAAAAGGAATTTCTGTACAAAATTTCATCGATGATCTGAAGTTTCTTTCTCTTCAATATTTCTGTACCATATTTGATTCTTACCTACCCTTCTTTCCCTGCTCTAAAATCTCTATGACTCTGGCTATGGTCTTATCTTCTCTCCGTTCTTTCTTCCATTCGATGTCTGACATACCTGTTGCTGTAATCTCAACTGATGGAAAATTCTGTGATAATGTTTCTGCAGCTGAAATGTCTAAAGAAACTGAATTACAAATGGCTTTAACTAAATCTGAAAATAAATAAGATTTTCTGGAAAGAGCGTCTGTATCCGAGTTGAATTTTCCAGGACGGTAAGAAATACTAAAATTGTAATTGGCAAGAGCAGAAACCCATCTATGAGTGGTTGCATCTAACTTTGCTTTGGAAAGTACACAAGTCAATGGATTGTTGTCGGTAATGACTTCAAATTGGTTTCCATACAAGTAATCGTAGAATTTGTCTGTAATGGCCCACTTTAACGCTAAAAACTCTAACTTGTGAGCAGGATAGTTTCGCTCAGCTGGTCTTAACCCTCTGCTTGCATAGGCGATTACCTTGTCTACTTCATCTTGTCTCTGGTATAACACTGCACCAAGTCCATGACTGCTGGAATCTGTATGGACAATGTATGGCTTGGTGTAGTCTGCGTATGCTAAAACTGGTGGCTGGGTTAGTAAATCTTTGATGGTCTCAAATGCTGTTTGATAGATAGTGTCCCATTTCCATGCTGGTTCTTCATGTTTCTTTCTGACTTTTCGTACAGTACTGTGTCCCTGTAACAAAGAATTTAGAGGTCGGACTATCCGAGAATAATTCTTGATAAACCTACGATAATACCCTGAGAATCCTAAAAGCTGCCTCAGCTCTTTGATGTTCTTTGGTGTTTTCCATTCTCTAACTGCTGATAACTTTTCTGGGTCTGCGGAAATTCCGTGTTCTCTTACAACATGGCCTAAATAGGTGACTGATGATCTAAAAAATCACATTTAGAAGGCTTCAGTTTTAAGTTACGTTCTGAAAGTTTTCCAAAGACTGATTCTAATCTACTAATGTGGTCTTCAGATGTTTTTGAAAAAATCAAAATGTCATCCAAGAAAATAAGGCATTCTTTCAATAACATGTCTCCCATACATTTCTCCATCAGTCGCTGGAATGTGGCGGGTGCGTTGGTAAGACCAAAACTCATACGTTTACATTCGTAAAACCTTAAATTTCCAATGGAGAATGCTGTCTTTGGCTTGTCTTCTTCAGCCACGGCCACTTGCCAATATCCAGATCGCAAGTTTGGAAAAGAATTTGGATCCCGATAAGGTATCTACTACATCACCAAATCTGGGAAGCACATATGCGTCTTTTCTGGTCTTAGAGTTTAGAATCCTGTAGTCTATGCAAAATTTTAAGCTTCCGTTCTTCTTTCGAACAAGTACCACGTTTGAGGAAAATGGGCTATCTGATTCTCTAATTACCTCAGCATCCAGCATATCCTTGATGTGTTGGCGTATTTCATCATACATTCCAGGTGGAATCTTGCGGTATGGTTGCTTAAAGGGTCGATCATCTTCTAAAACAATCCGCTGCTCTACCAAGTCTGTTTTGCCTAAATCGTTTGCATTCCTGGAAAACACATGACTCCATTTGCATAAAATTTCTGAAAAAATCTCATTCTGTTCAGTGGTCAGGTTTGTCTTGTCAATATGTACATCTGGTAAATTGGACAAATTGTGTTCACTATGTACAGTGCTATTAGAAAACTTCTGAGATACTAAGTTGTCCACTATCTTAACTTGACTAATCTGACACACATCAGACTTCGGTCTTATGGTAATAGACTTTGCAGTAATATTGAAGATTTTCACTTGAATTCTACTGCTGTTTGACTTAGTATCTAGTTCAACACTTTTGGACAAACAATGTAGTTTGACTCATTGTCAAAGCATTCAGTAAAATACTGTGTATTCTCACCCTGAACTCCTCTAACCAGACCTTGAACTACATAGGATTGGTATGGCTCAACCACAATCGACTTTTTACTCATTGAACGCACGCAGTAAGATCCTCCCATGCTGTTGACTGCTAACTTCTTGAGGAACATCTTCAACATCTGAAACAGAATCTTTGTAAAATCTTATCACATGTGTTCCCAGTATGACAGGACATTGTGTATTGAACTCATTGTCTGGAACGACTAGAATAGGTACATAGAGCTCTTGTTCACACAGTAAAGGAATGTTCACACAACATTCTATATTGCCGAGATATATGGTAACGCAGAACCATCAGCTACAGACACTTAAAGAGAATTAATATCTCGTAACTCAGGTTTGTCAATAAGAGATTTGTAACCTGACAGAGAAATGGTACTGACCATAGACTCACTGTCTATAATTACTAACATTGCCTGATCTTGAATCATGACAACACTTTTGTTACTTTCACCCACTAACTGACAACTTTGTTGGCCATTAGATTCACCAACCTTTGATTGGCCATCAGCAAAGGTGGTTAATCTTTTGACTCATTCTGTCTTGTAAATTTATTATCTGAATATCTCTGTTGTCCTCTGTTGTTTATGAAGTGTCTACCGTTACCTCTGTAACCTCTACCTGTGCCATAATTTCCTCTGAAATTTCAACCTACAGCGGAGTGAATTTCAAGTCTCTCTAAAATCTTGTTAAATTTGTCATCCATCTTGGTTTCTATTTCACTCACCATAGCATCCAGCTCTCTTTCAAGTGCTGACAAGCTTTTATCTGTCTCATCTGTATCATTTGTAATCACATAGCTGTGAACTTTCTTATCTCTAGGTACACTTGTACTAACCTCACCTGATTTACCTCCACTGCTGATGCTAATTCCCTTTTCTACCTGTCTTATCTCTCTTATCAGTGAGCAACTGATCATAGCTCTGAATAGTATCCTACTTATGTCTAGTTTGGGACTTAAGTTTTTCACAACGTAAAGAAGTCCAAAATTTGTGACGTAAGAGATCATTTTTAGCATCCTTGCGCAAATGATTGTTGTCAATAGCTGTTTGTAAAAGTGACTCAATTCTACAACCAAAAGATGTGACATTTCATTTGGTAACTGAAAAGAATTGAAAAACTCCTGCATTATCATTCCATTTGTGAAATATCTGAAAACAATGCATCAAGTTTGTCTAAAATCTCACCAGTAGTTGCTTTCTCACCGAGAGGTATCAACATCTTCCTAGCTGTGCCTCTAAGAGATCTACGCATTGCTTGTAACAAATGACTAGAACCTAACTCTGGATTACTGTAGACATCTGATCTCAAATCTCCATTCTGAATAACTTACATCTCCTTTCTGGGTGGTTCATCACATGAGAATTGTGGAATCTTGGGAATTACTTCAGTTGAAATAATCTGAGAATGTCCCATACTGTATCCTACTACCTGATCATCTTTTGTCTGATTCAAACTGAAAGTATCTGACAGTTTAGCTCTACCTCTTCCAACAGAATATGTTTTAGGAAATGTTCCTGAAACACCTTTGGGCGTGCTTATCTTTGGCAGTGTATCATACTTACCACTTGCAACCAATTTTTTTTATCATAGCATCTTCTGAACCTAACTCCTCACCACCTGAGTGTCTTGATTTTCTTTCTTTGACATACTTACTTCCACTTGCAGAAGACAAAAACAAAACACAGAAAAAAACCAGGAACAACCGTACGTCGCGAGTACGAGTATCAGATAGAATTCTATAACTCAAGCTCGGTGTCAATGAACATGTAAACATTTGAAAACAAAATTTCTCACATACTCACACAAACTGAAACAAAAATAAAACTAAGTGACATTTGATATGTTCAACAGAAAAACACAATAAATTCTTTCAAAAAGAAATAAGTAATTATGTAAAATGGAAACCTCTGAGATCTCTTTTCTGTACTCTAATTAAATAACCCCTGTAAACTAAATGGATTGGACTGTCTAAGTCAAATATCTAATAAAATAACCCCTGTATATTAAACGGACAGGACTGTTGGGCAATATAATATTCAGTATTTTCCCGAACTTGTTTGTGTCTGACTACTACACAATGATAACCACCAAATATGACAAAACAAACTCAACTTACCACTCCTGAGATAATCTGAACTTTCTCACATCTCTCTTAAATGGTTGTTAAGGGTTTGTTATATGCAGTGCAATTAGAATGGAACAGAATTTCTAGTAAGAGACTGTGCTGTTACAAACATGCAGATAACTGTGAGCTATCTCTTAACCTAATGTGCGAATGTATACCCTAGCAAAATATTCCTAATCCTAGAAAATAATGCATTAATTGCGTTGACCCTGAGTTCCACGCAGAAAATAAATAAGCGAGATAATCCGGATGCCATGGGCAAATATCACGCTGCGCATGCGCGAGAATAATAAAGAGGCAACTTGCCCGTAGAATAGTTCGCCCTATTCGAATTAGAATCTGCCATACAATAGCAAATCCCGCTCTTAAATCTCTATATCGTATTTATATAACCATTGGCGGATCCCATTTCTCTCTTATATATAGACTTGTATATACAGTGTACAAAGTAAACTTAACATTGATTCTATAGCACAAGCATATTAAAAAGTAGGCAGGACTTGCAGTACATAGAAAACTTATCAACTTGAATTAAAAACTTTATTCAACGACAAGCTTTTAAAAGATAGAACAAGTCTTCACAGGCATTTGTTTTGAGCATCAAGAATCACAAAATAATTTGAAATACAGCAATCCAAGTACAGCTTGATAAAGATTTGTAGCAAAGGTTTCCCATCGGGGGGAAAAGGGGAGGGTAAAAAAAAAATCATGCGAACTACAGAGCTGGCTACACGTGTACCATCATATTTATATTTCAATGAAAGATTTTTTCTTTATAAATCCAGAACAGATGTCAAGTCCCAGCCGTTCTGAGTTACATGTATTAAAACAGCTCGATTTTTTAAAATGACAAAACTACTGAAAAATCATAACTAAAATTGAACAATTTTGCTTTATAAGAACTACCAGTCAAAGAAGGCAGGTCACTGTGGAATTGTGAATGAATCTACATGAATATTCACTAAACCTAAAATTCTCTTACTGAAATTCGATTTGCATATGGTCCACGTATTGCAGTCCTTTTAAAGAACAACAACTTGTTTATTTAATTTTAAGGTATATTTACGATGTTACAGTTTAGATATATATGATGAGATTTAATCACCCCTACTAATGTGTTCGAAACCTTTTTTTTTTTTTGGTGTTCTACAAATTATAAAACCCGATGAGTTCCGAATAGCTCTGACAGTGGCTCTGGCGAGAGTTCGCGAGACTACAGCAAGATAGGGTAAATTATTCACGGAAATGTGGCAAGGAAGTGACTGGCACGTGGAAACATGGTAAACAGAATATAGGGAAAAGAGTACCAATTAACTTCCCATAGAACTCTATACAAACCTTGTGCCCTCCCAGTAATTTACTATATCCCGTTCAAACAAACCTTTGATATCATTTGAAAGTTCGTTCTAAGCACTTATTAAAAACACGGAAAAAAAAATATACCGTACCAAATTTGCAGTTATTTAGAACTTACAGCAATCGGCAGTAAATGACACCCTGCCAAAAATATCAATCCCCCCTCCTACATTCTCTCCTGGTATTTCTATATTTTCTGTAATATTCCCACATTCCATCATTTATTTCAAACATTAATATGTTTACTTTAAAATGAAAATATTTACATACCTGAATTCAGCCAATCAGCTAAAGCCTACCCATTTATTACTCAGCTTCATCTTGTTCAACCAGGAAATGATATAAAAATCTGGGTCTTTGGTACTCTTTTTCCAGAAAAGTTATGTTGCGTTTTAGTTTTCACCACCTTAAAATATGACTCTGTAGAAATGTACTTCAATTGATCTCTCTTGAATTCATTCAAATTTAAATTATAAGTATTTTCTATGATACAATTTTCTGCTATTATGAATTAAAATTTCTTTTTTGACAAATGCTTTTGCATGGGAACCGGGACTATATTTTTTGGCGTCAGATTAGCAAATGAGGCACCAATGCGACTTTAACTGACTAATCAGCTGAATGAGAAGAGCATCATGGGTTTTTTTTTATTTTGCACTCCATGGACATATTCATAGATTGACCTGAACCACGTGTTCGAAGTGACATGTAAACATGCATTTGGCATAAACGTATTCAATTAACAAATGGTCAGTTGCTCGTGGTTAGATCCTCTGTGCGCATTAATAAAAAATCCATATAAGGCAAACAAAGGTTTGTCAGTGTAGATGATATTACACATCTTTTTTACCAGCGTATCTGTCGCTAGTGAGCTCTAATTTTTGCCGTAAACTATGAAAAGATATATTTTTATTTAACACCCCCCCCCCTCCTTTAGCCACCCTTTTCTGTTGAAAATCATGAAAATTTTTCAGAAAGGTCTGGAATCACATTTTTCACAGAACAAGTTTTCAAAAGAATTAAACGGACTATAGCAATTTCCTATTTACTGCCAATTTTATTTATAAACCGGTTCTATCCTATAACCTTTGAATAGGTAAACCTAAACCACGTGTCTTGAATTTAAATCACAATTACAAAAGTAGGGGTGTTAATGCTTGTCAATCGTTTATCGATTTCAATCGTGACCCACGGGTAGACGCGTTTGTGTATTTTTTCCATTCTGTTATTTAAAAATACTTTACCTTCATTTCCGCCATATAACGTATTTGCGCAATATCATTTCAAGCCAAGATATTACCAGCTTATGAGATAATTATCGTGTATTCTGAGGAAGGTATGGAAAAATCATCAAGACTGAATATTTAATTAACCGTTTTATAGTACTATATTTGTCATATATCATATATTTATAATTTCTTTAGTTTCGTTTTCCATTGTTCGATGGTAAAATGCTTTTACTTATAATCATTATATGACTCAAAAATATTTTATATTGGAATCAAATCGTCACTTTTTCTTAACGATAGATCATCAAATACTAGGGCATGGCTTTTTTAAAAAAAATATTTCTTTAAATCTTCATGAAAAGCCTCCAATTGAAAACAGTCACAATGATGTATCAAATTCACAAAGTAATGGGTATTTACCCATACTACTTTTTTAAAGCTGATCGAGTTATATTATTCAAAAGTTGATCGTGTTATATAGGAAACATTATCAAATTCCCAACGTATATTTAGGAAAAGCTGAATAAAAATTCAGTTAAGCATTTTCTAATTAAGAATTGATAAACAAATAATTTTTATAATTTAGGTTAAATTTTCAGGTATTCAGAAAAATTTGCATGTTTTTATCCTAATTTTGTTTTCACGGTTTTCGATTTCCTTTCAATATTATATTGTTTGTTGTCTAAAAAGCTTGTGCTATCGTTGAATGACATCATAGAAATTACTTCACTGGTTCTATATCAGATGATGATTATGTTATTTAAAAGGTTATTCCTACCAAATTTTTAACTTCAAATTTATCAAACCGCTAAGTTCATTTTAAAAGAAAAAAATTACAGCATCGTATACATTTATCAGACCAGATTAGTTTTTTTGTCAAAACAATACACAGTGATGATAAACTGCAACACATGCTAAACTATAAAGAAAACAGAGTTTGCAGTTAATTTAGATGATCAACAATTGGTACATTGTATTCTAACTGTATAATTAAATTACATTTTTTCAGATGTCGTCCATGTTCTATAAGACAAAAGCTGTCAGCTGTCCGCGAAACTGGGATGAATATTTGGAAGCCGCCTCCAAACTTTGTCCTCAGTTTGACGGGGAGTATAATTATATCTGTGTTCCCAACCAAAACAAAACAGAATTTGTTCAGTTCTGTTTCAGAAGCGGAAGGTTTCCTGCTTGGCAGTTAGGTACGAGTTATTTGACTGAAATACTTCTCAATCGAATGATGTTGCTACTTAATTGCTCAGGTTTTTTTTTCGAATACCAAAGAAACTAACAATTAACATTTGCATAAGACATTGCAGTATGGTGTGTTCCCGTTTTGCACACATTTGTTAATTAGGTATAGACAATAGGTGTGAAGTATGTTTTGATAACAATTATAGTCTGATTTTTGGTTTGGATTTACCTGGATTTACCTGTGAATACCTGATTTAGCCTAATGAATTCTTAAGAGGTTTAATACAATTTTATAAGCATTTTATTAAAATTCTCTATGTATTTATGGGAAAATATTTTGTTGAATAAATTATTTATTTTTATTTAATATTATTTATTAAGTCCATTTTTTTTAAAAAAAAGATTACTTTTCAATAAAATTCTAAATGAATTAAAGATAAAAAAAAATATTAAAGAAAATAGAGAATAAAAATTAATTATACTCAATAAATAAATAAACTGTATTCATTCTCTTATTTTTTCACAATAAGTTCACCTTTCACATACATACTAAGTATGCTGTATGGTATAGACTATAGCAATTAAGTAATTATTTCACCTGGCCAAACTCCCGTTTTTCACACATTTTTTAATTACATGTAATTCAAATGTGTGCAAAACGGGAACAAACCTGCAGTATACAAACAAATGCACACAACTGCAATTAAATGTAAACAAAGGATATGTTTAAGATAACCAGCCCGAACACCGATATACATGACAATCAAGCAGTCAGGTTAACAAATTCGAGCGATATACGCCGGTGTAACGACGAAAAGTAACCTACGTAGAATATTGTTTTTCTACGTAGGAATTTGACCCTTTGGTTAATATTCTACGTTGAAAAATGACCCGCTTTTTTGTAGAAATTACGGCCTTAGGGACGTTTTTCTCCGTGTCCATTGTAGAAAAATGACCCCGTAGAATAATGACCCATTGTCATTTTTTGATGTAATAATTTTTTTTTGGTAGGAATATCTTGTTAGGCGAATGCATACGCCTTATATCAAGCAGCCTTATGATATGATGTGTTCATTTCTTAAACCTTAAATAAAATAACAAAGCTATACTATACCTTACATTAATAATACCAACCGTTTTATTCCCATTAAAGGAAAACAATATCTATTAAAATTTCTAATGCTATTAGAGCATAGATACGCGCACTCATATATTGGTTTATTACATTTTTTACGGTAAGTTTCCAAAGTTGTCAATTTAATCTTTAAAATTGTCATTTTCTACCTCACTGCTGATGTCAGTAAAAGAACCATTAAGAAGTTTCCATGATTGTAAATCTCTTTGATGTTACCCTGGATAAATGATTTGCAAAAATCATAGTAAAGTTCTACTTTTAAAAGGTTTAACGTTTTGGATCCTTTTTTTAAACTGGCGCGAAAAAGGACGCTTGCATAGAAAAGTTGATCTTTTAAGAATAATTAGTTTTCTATAAATGAAGTTCCAAATTTCTCATAAAAATAGGGATGGTTTAGTTTGTAAAAAATATTAAAATAAGTACTAAATAAAACTGTCTCTGACCTATGATACCAGGGAAACAAATAGGGGTTTGCTCAAAACCTTTAAAATGTCTTTTGTTGTTTGCTATAGTGTCAAAAAAACCTTTACAAAATGGGGGTTTAGCATAACAAATGATTAACTAATTAACAAAGTTTTGTCATACCAAAAATTGGCACATAAAGTTTGTTTTCCGCTTTCTACATGAATTTACGTTTCATGATTTTAAGAGTTTTTTACACCAATAATTCACACTAAACTTAAAAACATTGCTTATATTTACATTTTCCATGATTGAAATTAACTAAAAATAAAATATTCTCAATATTCGAATTTCTCGCTACCCTATATCGTTGCATTTTTACCAACGTCGCTGTAGCCTTATTGTGACGTCACGTTAACGCACGTTTCTCCTTGTATATTTCTAAGCGTGAGTATACACGAAAATGGTCTTCAAGTTAATTTCACAGATATAAACGAATCACTGGGACACTAGCGAAAGCTTACATTGAACTACGACAGGGCGATGTGTTTGTCAGCTGTTCGTGGCGTGATTGCAATGCTTTAAATGCTTTGATATTTTCCTGCAGATTTACACATTTATCGTGAGTAGAATTTGATGAAAAAATTACAGTTTATCGTGAAGATTTAACTAAATGTCTACCCAAAAAAATAAGGATAAACGTTAGAGACTGTACAGCTGAAAAAAATTGACATAAAACTTGTAAACAAAAGCTAGTTTCTATCGGTACATTCTCCATGTACACAGGTTAAATCGATAGCCGAAAAACTGTGTGAAATACTTGTTAACGTTGAAAATAAAATAATTATTATTCTACTTGCATATTTTGTTCATTTTTATACATGAAAAGCAAGTAGAGCAAGTCATATTATATTTATGCACCGGTAGATATTATTGCACCGTGTGATTAGGTCACGTATTGACCTCTGACCTCGAACTTCATACAGAATTGAAGATATTTGTTCTCCTTATGTTTATATAATAGAGAGATACCACAAAACTATATATTCAAAAATAAACGCAGATGATTAATTTATAAAAGTGCTAATTTCGGGACCCTCTTGTGGTTTATGGTTATTAGAAACATATCATGCCATTTTCGGAATAAAACCTTCGATTGATAAAAGAACACCCAAAAATATAATCATAAATTTATCCTCCTCAATGAAAAAATATTTATTGGGGTTCTACAAGCAAATTAAAAAAATATAATGAAGTTACTAAAATAAAAAAAAGTATTATAAAGTTACTATTAAGATATGTATGACACGCCAAATTCACAAAAAATGAGCTATACAATATTCAAGGTTGATAAACTATGTTTATCGACTGTAAACTACCGTTTACAAGCCGTGAACTATAGTTACCAATTTGTTAACTATAGTTTTATTTGTGAACTATATTTAGCGGTTGTTAACTATAGTTTACGAATGCTAATCCAAGTTTAACAAAACGTTAACAATAGATTGTGTTGATAAACATAGATTCACGTCTGTAAACTATAATTTACAATTGTGAACTATAGTTAAGAGTTGTTAATCATAGTTTCACAAATTTTGAAACTATATTTATGGCACGCTAAATTTACAACAATGAGTTAAACATAGTCGATAAACTAGGTTTTTCGGTTGTAAACTATAGTTTACGGACTGTAAACTGTAGTTAACAACGTTAATCTAAAATTTACATATGTAAACCATAGTTAACGCGATAATCTATGTTTCAGAACCGTAAACTATACTTAACACTGAAAACAATCATTTGCGATTGCAAAACAGATGATATATTTGATAAATACACTTTCACAATTTGTAAACTTTTATTAACGTTTTATTACAGACAGATATACTTAGTTTAGCATTCGTAAACTATAATTAACGACCGTTAAATATAATTCAGAAATGAAAACTATAGTTAACGAATTGTTAACTATAGTTTACGGTTTGTAAACTATAGTTTACAGTTTGTTAACTAACATTTACCGTTTGTAAACTATAGTTTACAGTCGATAAACCTAGTTTATTAACTGTAAAACTAGGTAGCACATTTTTGTGAATTTGGCGCGCCATATATATTTATCAAATAATCTATGTTTTGCAGTCGCAAATCATTGTTTTTAGTAATAAGTATAGTTCACGGTTCAGAAACATAGATTTTCTACCTATGGTTTACATATGTAATATATATATATTAATTGTTAACTATATAGTTTACAGTCCGTAAACTTAGCTAGTTTATGGACTGTGAAACTATGTTTAGTTCATTAAATATATTTGTAAATTTGGCCTGCCATAGATATGCAATCAAATATATATGTTGTAAAAGAGTAAAGTACATAATAAATGCCCCTCCTTACATTTGAAAGAATAAAAAAAATTATCAGGAGACATAGATATAAGGTTTTATTGGATAAAAAAGTAAGTATTTCTATTCATTTCTCAACGTGTGTGTAGTCGTAGAATTACTGGTCTGGAATGTTTTCTACGGTCGAAAAATGACCCTACTTGTTGTAGAATATTGACCCTGGGTCATTTTTCTACTTAGAAAAATGACCCCCTGGTCAATATTCTACGGGGGTCACTTTTCGTCGTTATACATGTACCGGTGCTAATATAATATTACCAAAAATGGCTTAAATCCATTTACATGTCATGCTAATTAGCTTTAAGTACCAAATATATTGAAAACACTTGGTAAATGCTATATTGAAACCTTTTCCCCGATAAATATTTTATGGAGAACTACTTGCATGTACGTTTGAATTGTTTTGTTGTCATAAATTCTCTTCTTAAGCCGAGCATTGTGCATACCTTCACAACACTGGTAACATGAATGCTGAGAATTGCACAAGATTTTCTTATGGATGCCCGAAAAAACATTACATGACTAAAGAGATTTATAAATGTAAGTTCATTTTTATAGTAGATAGTTGTAGACTTTAACTGTTTTTTTTTTGGCCATAGTTATTTAAATCACTTATTTTCTTTGACTCCCAAAATATTTTATATATTTACATGATTTTCAACTTCTTTGTTCAAACATGTTTTCGAAACTAAAACGAAACTAAAACGTACAGACTGATGCAATATATATTCGTACAAAATGGCGGCGTGTTTACACTCGCGACGAAAGTAGGTCAACATTGTAACTCGTTTATTTAAATTCAGAAATTAAATAAACAAGCTGCTGTCCTTTAAAAAAGGACTGCAATACATGGGCCACATGCATGTGTTTCTAACCGAAATTCTATTTTAAGAAAATTTCTAGGTGGAGTGAATATTCATGTATAGGTTTGTTCACATTTTCTGCAATGATCTGCCTACTTATGACTGATTATAGTCTCAAAGCAAAATCTCCAAAAATTAGCCTTTATGTTTTGTCAGTTTAAGGAGAGATGATTCAAACAAAAAATGGATGTCTGGATTGGTATATATTTTTTGACCTAATTTCATTGCAAATGATGCAAATAATAAATTACTTCAATACAAAAAAATTATAAACCTTCTGTGACGTTCAAAATTCTATCCTCCTGAAACCATACTTATTATTCTATACAAACATTTTACACTTCAAATCCTTTTTTTGCAACTTTAGATAAGAAAATAAAAACTACACAGTGAAAGTTGTTAATTTTATTCATTAAACATGACCCAAGTTGTTATTTTCAAAATTTCTCACAAAAGTTTGTTTGTAACATCTGTCCTTAAAAAATCGGGCTATTTTGATACATGTACCCATAATGGCTGGGACTTGACTCCTGTTCTTGATTTATATGGAAGAAATCTATCATGGAAAAAATAGATCTGATGGTACATGTAAAGCACAGCTCTCTAGTACGCAGATTTTTTTTTGGAGCCCCCTCCCTCCCTCACATTTAAAACCGTTGCTACAGACCTCTATCAAACGGTATTTGGATTGAATATCAAATTATTTTGTGAGCCTTGATGAACAAAACTAAGTATTAATGCCGTTGAAAACTTTTAAAAGGCAGAACTAGTCATTGAATGACGTTTTTTATTCAAGTTGTTAAGCTACATGTATCTATATACTGCAAGTTCTTCCAACTTTTTAAAATGCTTGTGCCATAGAATCAATGTTTAGGTTTTATATAAACGTATATGTATAAAAGAAAAATTCGGAACCGCCAATGAATATATAAATACGATATGCGGATTTAAAAGAGCGATTTGCCAATGAATGGCATATTCTAATTCGGATAGGGCGAATTATTCTACGGGCAAGTGGCCTAATGGGCGAAATCTCTAGCATTCTCGCGCATGCGTAGCCTGTCGTTTGCCCATTGCATCCGGTTTAACCTGGCTTATATATTTACTGCGTGGACCTCAGGGTCCACGCAATCAAAAATAACTTACCTAACACTTTGTAAGGGCGAACCCTTTAATATAACCGTATTAAATTTGGTAACAGTCTCGGAATGGTCCTGTACAGGCTTTTGACATACTCTGGTGTAATGTCGGTGGTCCAGATGCGCTGGATTTCACGGAAGAGATCGTCTTTGTTCTCAATTCGCCCTATCCTTCCTTGAAGCTTTCTTTTAATAAGGAGCCAAATATTTTCAATTATATTTAAATCTTGGCTCTAGGCTGGCCAGCTCATCGTTGTAATCCCGTTCCTATGCAAATAATCCTGAGTCGAACGTGCACGGTGTACAGGAGCATTGTCGTCTTGGAAAATATAATTTCCAGTCGGAAAATGGCGGGCTAAAACTTGCCACAAATTGTCGTCTAAGATTGTCTGAAATTTATCAGCATTTATATTTCCATCCACTTCAGAAATAGTGCCGACTCCATGCCAGTTGATACATCCCCAGATCATTACTTGGTAACATGGTTTTGTTTTGCGCCCCTCTACCAAATCTGGCCTCCAACATTCTCCCCGTTTCCTCCAAATATACACACAAGAGTCTTGTCCCACAAAAATCTGGAATTCATCTGAGAATATAAATTTTCTCAAAAAGTTGTCAACAGTGACTTTTCTCTTTTCACGACACCAAGATAAACGCTTTCTCCTATTTACCTCTCGAATTACCAGTTTTTGCTTTGCAACCCGTCTCACAAATCCATGTTTATGCAGATGTAATTTACAGTTCGTTTAGATATTGGCCGTTCTTAATTTTTATTAAATTTGTCCGTTATATCCAGTAAACTCTCTCTTCTGTGGGTTTTTACAAGCCTTTCTAGCTTCCGATAGTCTCGGGCTGTCACGATAGGTTTCTTGCATGGCTGGTCTCCGGATGTTTTCTATGAAACCTCGACGTTCTACACGCTTCTTAAAACTTGCGATTGTAGTCCGACATATCTAATGCTTCTGACACGTAACTGATAGTTTTTCCTTCTTGTAATAATTTCCAAGCGATTTCTTTTACCTTGTTGCTTAACTCCTTCCCTTTTCGCCCCATTTTGTTTCCGTCTCTTCAGATTTGTTTTTGTAGCAGACGACAATAAAATCACGTGACACATGAAATGTCACATGATTAAAAATGTTAAAAATAACTACCAAAATTCCAATCTCTATTTATTAACAACTTTATTTCCCCTATAAATATGAAAGTCGGAACACGCATGTAAACAGGTCGCCATTTTGCAATATATATTGCATCATACTGTACCGAATGGAATTTTGTTGACATAAAAAAAAGGTGTCAGTCTCAAACAAAAAAGATGCACAAAGTAAGGGTTAGTGGTAAATTAAGTATCTTTAAAAAAAACTATAGTTTATTAATTTATGTATTTTAGGAGGTCTATGACTTGAAGGGTCGGACATAAAAAATCATCATAGCTCAATGTTTTAGCTCAAAATATTGCAATTTCAATAAAAAAAATTTATGGTATTAAGGAATTGTTTGCCTCGTGTGAGGGTGACTACCTGTACTCCTTCATTTTAATTAACTTTACTCCGAAGGAATCAACACTGATTTGAATTAATTAAACAGCCAGTATGAATAGTGATAAGAGGAGTAATTTATGTCAGTCTATCAAAACATTTTTGTTTGGATTTGTAAGTGCAAGAAACCATGATTATTTGATTGTATATTGTTTAACGTCCCTTTCGAGAATTTTCACTCATATGGAGACGCCACCACGTGCACTTGCCGATGGAAAGCTGCAAATTTTGTCCTATACTCGGTACTCAGGGCCATTAAGCAGGTAGTGATCTTTATCGTGCCAGCACCTACTACGACGCAGGACCCCGGTTTATACGGTTCCATCCGAAGGACCGGTCTCCAATTCCCACAGTGGGATTCGAGCCCGCGACGTAAGGATCAACTTCTTACTTCGCGACTCTGGAACAGAACACTCTAACCACTGTGCCACGCGGGGGACGAAACCATGATATATATACATGACTTTGGAAACAGTAAAGAACAAATGATCAACCCGTCATCCACTTGTTCTAATATATAGGATGTACCATTCCAAATAGAGACTTAAAATATGACACGATTTTAAATCGGACAAATACAATTTATATTTTGTGTAACTGTTCTATTTCCAGATCAAGCGTGTTTAGATATAAATCCAAAAAGAGGATGTTACATTGCAGATTCAAATTGCAGGTAAATAAGAAGTTTTTTAATGAATCATTTCTATAGAGCCACCGTAATAATGTTAAAACCGCTTTTTTCAATTCCATTAATTGAAAGTGTTTATCATGATGTATTAAAAAAGGGTTTTCAATGCAATCTTTTTCTATTTTTTTTATTCTCTAAATATCTTCAAATACCTTGACTATTAAATTCATAATTATAAAATGTTAAGTTTGGGGTTACAATAGTGAAGAATGCCTGTTTGCAGACATATTCCATGAGGCCCTTTAATAACGTCATGGTTAATACATGTCTACAAAGATAATATTGTGCATTACCATATGCATGTTCACTGAAACAATGTAACTTTATAATTATATTCACATTGTACGCAGTGGTGATGTTGATAAGAATATCAGCACTGTCCCTGACTTTGGTTATGTAAAGGTTCAACTGCTCGTCTTCATTGTGATCATATCCCATATAATTAGAGATTTTTTTTTTTCATTTTACGTTATGATTTCAGGGCAGACATTAAAATGCAACACAAACACCGTTTGCCTGAAAAAAGTTTCAGACTTACCTTAAAAGGAAATGTCATGAAATATCTTCTTTCTGTAATTCCTGATGCCTTCTTATTGTTAAATAAAAATCATAAATATTGTTCAATTCTGCGGTGTAAATACAAAAGAAAATTAACAACTTTTAGATTCTTTACTAGATTTGAACTGGACTCATTTCTTTTTGGCATTGTATATATGCATGAATATATCAATATTGGTGATGAGAGGAGATATACTTTGTCATTGTAATTAAATTGATACTTTTCATAGATAAATTTATTAGTCTATTTGTCTCTACATTAACATCCATTCAAATATTGAAAAAATTAAAGAAAGCTGAATTGAATAGATCGAATGATAAAAATCTTGCAAAAGGGAAACAACGAGAAAAAATAACTTCAAGGTAATTTGTTTACTTGATCAATTAAAAGGACATACTGTGGTTGTAATCGGATAAAACTAGATGTTTATTTCTCCATTGCACCTGATCTCACCATTGATATTTTCAGGGGTTTACGTTTACCGTGCTCTCAGCTTGTTGAATTGACTTCTGATTATCATTACTGTTTATCGTATTAACTTTTATTTTCATATAATTTATATTTGCAGCAAGTCACTTACCTTAGCAGTGACTCCAGCTAGTACATCCCCAGCTGCAGGGAATGGAGTAACTATAGCCCTGTCCGTTGTATTTGGTGTGATATTTTGTCTCCTTATCTCAGTACTTATATCTTTCATCTATATGAAGAAAAGAGGAAGTAAGTTTATATACATATAAAGATTCCTCAGTCACATATCAAACTACTACAACAGTCAAGTTTAAAAATGAAATTTGCACTTAATTGATTTAAGGTATCATATTTTATATGAAATCAGGAAGAAAGCACTTTTTCCTTTATGCACATTTCCTCAATATCTCCGACAGGTGCGGGAACGTGCTCGTTTTCACCTGTCGGCCCTTGTTATGAAGGTCTATAAAAAAGGTTTATCATGATATACCTTGTTGAATATGGCTGAAATATATATGCATTTTTCCTTATGCACTACGCGTTGAGATAACGTTTCGGGGACGTTAATACGTTATATTAATGTTATTTGTGTATATTGCTGATGCCCTTCTAAAAATTGATTTGAATACTTTTTTGAAATCTTCTCCGATATTTTTAATCATGGTAGCATTTTTTTTTTAAATCAAAATGCCCTACCAAAGGAATTTACAACATTTTGATTACTGTCCATTTGATTGTACCTTGAATTTTACATTGAAGTCTATGGGCAGCGCATGTTTTGATAAGATAATGTAAAAAGTAATTTGAATTTCAAACAAATATCAATGTAAAAATATACGTAAGCTCCCTCGTTAATAAAATATAAAATAAAATAAATCATTTGCCGCACAAATTTTGAGAAATCAAAATTTTGATTTTTTTATATCAGGTTCAGATAACTATTTAAAAATCTTTAATGTATAAAATGACCACCTCTTTACTTGTTATCAGTCTTGTAAAATTTGGTTTATTTTACTTTTATCGTTATCTAGCAAAGCGTTTTTAACTAGTTTAAAATTATTTAAAAATCCTTTTATTACACATTGAATACCTTAAATACTATAGTTTAAGTCTGCACTACATACACTAGACAAAATTGCTAATGCAACACCTAAGAGAATTTATATTTTACTTCTAAAAACATGTTTATGATGTATTTGATATAAAAATATGTTACTTGAATAATAAATAAGGTACATTAATGTCAATCCTTATAAATAACTGCAATGTTTACTGAAGTTTGACCAATTTACAAAAAAAAAAAATAAAAATAAAAATCGTATCTATTCCATTTCTTCTTTGTATTTGTGTCCTTTCCATTTAATTGTACTAATTAAAAACTCAAAAAAAAAATTATACCGTAAGCGGCGTTTGACTCTAAAAGAGCGATCTAAAGAAGTTAGAATGACGTCTGAGGGGGGGGGGGGTCCTTTAGAGAAACCTGTAAAAATAAAAACAATAAAAAGCTGATGAATTCCAAACATGAAAAAGTGTTGCAAATAGATTAACAAATAAATAAAAAATGTTTACTATAGATAGCCACACGGAATTAAGTTAGCAGGATACAATAAGTTGAAAATTGTTCCACTAACCTGGGCCAACCGGAAGTTGAGTGGATTAGGTATGAACACAATCGCAACTTCTCGGACCTTTCCGACCTGCAGAAAAAAAGACCTCGAATGTATTAGTTACACGCCATGACAACCCCCTATTTTCACGATGTTTGAAATAAATGCCTGAAGACCTTTTATCTGTGGAATATGGAGTTCAATGTAATTATATTACCTAAAATATATTATAGAAGGACTTCTAACTCCCTCTATCCTATATCTGAATAAACAGAAATTGTATAGATTTTTAACATCCGGTGATGTTAATACATTCGAGGTTGTTTTCCGACCTCTTACGGAAAGACCCGAGATGATGCAATTGGGTATGGACACTAAGGCACCGGATGATTACTAGGCGATATGATAGTCAATAACTGTTTGTTATTTGATTTATAACTCGGGGACTATGGCAACCTCACAAACCACCTTTAGTGATCAAGAATTTTATATCTGGACAAAAATGGTGCCCAGATCACAACAAATAATTGGTTTTCGGACAAGGTCATTCAAGGGTCTTTTCATGATACCAAGACATTTGTCAATCCCACTGTTTTGGAAATAATGGCCTATTATATACACTAGTACCGATCCGACCAATGTTCAATCCACGAATAAGAATTAACAAGTGGCGCATTAGCAATTTTGTCTAGCTAAATCTATATCAGCACATCACAAATATATAACAATGCGAAAAAATATTTTTGCTTGCTTTTTTATCATACCCTTTGTTCTGAATTTTTCGATATGCATTTCTAATCTAATAATTTATTTTTATGCCATTTTCCATATTCTAACTGAATGCTCGATGCTTGCTGATTTTGACTCATAGAATTTTAAACATATTCATATAACATGACGTGAATTGGTTTACAGTCACACTGGCATTTCTTGTGTTAGGCTATAAATCATGTTTCGGATCGATGATTTTACATATGGTCACTAAATGGCGATTTATTCATATTTTTATTGCTCTATTCCTCTATTCCCTGAAAAAAATCTATGTAAGACGAACGAGCCTTCATTTTAATAGTAAATGACGTTGAAACAAACTCCCGTTTTTGCAAAGGATCTGTTAAAAAGCATTATATATATTTTTTTAAAACACGTATATTTGGACTCCACACATCAGTGAACAAGAACAGAAACCTTATTGCGTTACTTTTGCTCTCTCGCATTTCTATTTTGCATTTTCCTGGTTTTATTCATTCTCTTTTTTAACGCACACATTTCACAGATGTTTCATTTCTACTAATTTGAATGAAGATGTTTGGCTTACGAACGTGCAAGGATGTTTTTTTACAATCTGTTATCAAATACATCCGGAAGTTCAACAAATGACATTGAACGAAAGGAATCTGAATTATTTCCTTTTTATCCAAATGGAGATACGTAGTGTTACATGTATACGATACACGATTTCACATACCGCTTATTTCAATAAATAATTTAAAAGTGACTTCAGGGTGGGGGGCATGATTTGAACAAACTTGAATCTACACCATCTGAGGATATTTTCATATGAATATGACCAACCTTGGCTCTGTTGTTCTTAAGAAAAATAATTTTTCTGTATATTCCCATGTAAAAGTTTAATTATCCATTATGGTTCCACCTTAGCTTTGGAAGTCATGATTTGAACAAATCTAACAATGATTCGACCATATGAGTTTCATCTTTTCTGGCCCACTGGTTCTTGAGAAGACGATTTTCCAATGATGCCTTAATTTTTCACAATTTTGTAATTTTCTCCCTTTGAAGGAAAGCATGACCCTTCATTTTAACAATTCTGAGTCTTTTTAAGCCAAGAATACTATTTGTTAAGTTTAGTTGAAATTGGCCCGATAATTCTGGAGAAAAAGATGAATTGTGTAAAATTAAGCACAATGACAACGCCAACGACGGCGACAGACAACGAACAAATTTCGATCAGAAAAGCACACTTGAGCTTTCGGCTCAGGTGAGCTAAAACACTTATATATACAAACTAGAGCAAAGCTCGTTGCAAAGCAACGAGTAGGTCTTCCGTCCTGTTTGTCCGGAAGTAGCTTTCATTTTTAACAAAAATGAGAAATAACGCCAAAATATGCTTTTAATCCTCTACAGCTATGTTAATTAATGCAAAAATAAGCCATTTTTTGCTACTTCCGGTTTGACCGGAAGTGACGACGACGCACGGAAAATTAATTTTTAAGCTCCCAGACATATGTTACCCAAAAACTTGTCAAAAACGGCAAAAATACGCGTTTTCCGACTACTTCCGGTTTGGCCGGAAGTTACGACGCTGGACGTATTTTGACGACTCCATTAGATTAAGCTTGACACTTTCAACAACTTCGCTTCTTTGATGTATAACAAATTCTCAATACTTTTTGAGATATCTGCAAAAACTTTTGGCCCCTCTAGATCAGCCCTTTTTTCCGACATATCATTTGAAAGATCTTCTAATTCTGCACAAATTATGTGCTATATATTTTAACAAAATATTTTTAGTTTAGAAGATAAAAAGCAAAATATGAGTAATTTTTTATTCTTTTAAGCGTTCTAATTTTTGACCCCTATTTAGCGCCATTTTGAATAGAGAAATCGAAAAACAAAAACCGATGTGCAAAACTTCAATCCTTCTATTATCTAAAATCAGCAGAATTTCTGCTCCAGCTTTAGCCATCTCTGAGCCTTTGTCTGGAAACGAAAGCCTATAAATTTTCGTTTAAAGGGAAATAACTCAAAACCGGAAGTGACTTTTTGAAATTTTAGTCAGCATTCTGATAGAGTTTATAAACGTCTATAACCTCTGAAAATTTGAGCGAAATCCGTTGAGAAATGAGTGAGATATGAGGCCACAAAGTTGTGGTCTGCGAAGCAGAAGAAAAAAAAGAATAACTAGAAACGATCTCGTTGCAAGCAACGAGTAGGTCTTCCGTCCGATTCCGAAAAATAACCCATAAAATCGAGCTGAAAATGGATTAAACATATTTTGGACACACTGGTAATTGAAACGGGTCACTAGCGTGAAAATCCAATACGCTTATGGATTACGCTATTTGAACAACTACTCTTACTTCACTTGTATGTACATATAATTCTGCAACAGTTAATTTGTCTTGGAATTATGAAAGAAGGGTCACTATTCATAATTTCGCGCCAAACGCAACGAGTAAATCTTAGCGAATTTCTCTTGGAATGTTCATGGTCCTTCGGATGAGACGGTATAGACCGAGGCCCCGTATCACAGCAGGTGTGGCAGGATAAAGATCCCTCCCTGCTCAATGGCCCTGAGTGCCGAGCATAGGCCTAAATTTGCAGCCCTTCACCGGCAATGGTGCCGTCTCCATATCAGTGAAATATTCTGGAGAGGGACGTTAAACAGTATACAATCAATCAATCAATCGTATATAGGCAAATAACACTAAAGCAGTGAAACAGCTATGAATGGTTAATTTTTCAATTTTCAATCACGAAAGTTGACTATTCCGATTACTTACACTTTCATGAAAAAGGTGGTAATTTTCACCGAAAAAATGCCTCGATCCCCTTACGAGGGTCAAGAAATAAGATTCCATTATGTTCAATAATTTGCATTGAGAAAATAAAATGTTTATATAGGTCAATTAAACGGTCTTTGAAAAATTGTTATCTTTAAAAATAAAATATTTTCTTATTGTAACAGTTGTCCTTTCTATTGATTTAATATGACACAAGTGTGCATTAGAAAACAGTAGTCACGTTTTTTACTTACTACATTCTTGAAAAACTATTTATTATAACTATGATTTAAGCTATGTGTTACCGTGATGCAAAACAAAAGATAGAGATATTGTACTTCATTTGCACATTAATTCTTTTCTATTTCTACTTTGAGAAACAACCAAAACCAATTAAAGAAGACTTGTAAGTAGACCTTGGATAATAAATGTGGTTTGAGACCGAATTGCAACGAACCTACGACGTGACAATCCAAGGATCCCTACACATTTCATTGCTCCTTATGTTACTTTCGTTCAAGCAAACGCTCGGTTGCCTCTGTAAACCCCTATTGCGAAATGTCGGAATTGACAGAGACCGCCGCCATTAAGATCCCGCTTCAGACTTTTGAATGTTAATATCTCGGGTTCGAATTCATCAATTTACAAACAAATTATATATTCAGCCTAATGAGAATTGTTTCTAACAACCATACAAATATGATTTGAAAATATTGAAAAACAAAAAAGTTAAAAAATTTGACTTTTTTTCTTTGCATGCCGTTACGACAGGAAGTAGAGACGACGTACAAAAGATCGCGTCTTGGATAGTACTTATCACGATCTACAATCCCTGAAAGTTTCACAGTGATATCTTTTACCGTTCTTTAGATTATCCGCGAACAAGATGTCAATTTAAAATCAGAAAATTGTCCGTAACTTGGCACCAGAGAGAAATTTCCAAAAAATCTCCAGGATATAATAACTGCAGATAGCAACACATTGTTCCAGCAAATTTCATAAAAATCCATCTAGTAGTCTTCGAGAAATCACGTGCACAAAATTTGATGGTCAGAAAAATAATAATTATAACGAGCTCAAGCGAGCTTCAACGCCTTTTGCGCTGGAAAGATATAGACTCAAAAAAGCAATTTAGCAATCCTTCCTCTATCTTCACTGAAAATCTCAAGTCAATATCTTCATTCGTTTTTTAGTGATTGCCCGGACAAGCTGACCCTCTTAAAATCAGTAAATCGTCCATATCTCACGACCGGAAGTGACGACGTACTTATAAAAAATTTCCAATAAGGTTCAGACCAATATCTATCAGATCTGAAAGTTTCGTGAAAATCGACCGAGCCGTTTCCGAGAACTTGCGTGCACAAAAATCGGTAAGAAAAAAAAATTAATAATAATAGGGAAAAAGAAACCGAACGAAAACAATAAGGTCTTCCGTTGGAAACGGAAGACCTTAATAATCTTTACCAACAGAATCAGTAGAAGGTCTTCCGTTGGAAACAGAAGACCTTAAAAAGCAGAATGTTTAGTGAAGAATAAATTGTTGTATATGGCGAAGGTTTAGAGAGTGCTGAAATTCAATAATCTAAAACACTATACCATATTGGTTGTTATACATATTTTTCTGAACTTATTATAAAACCTTTAAATAGTCTATAGTAAATATATATACCCATTTTTGGGATAAATCGCTGAATTGTGACTTGTTGAATATTCTCCTCATACGGTACGCATGTTTTAATGAAATTTTTGTTTTAGAATACAGAAAGAAAAAGCAAAAAGACACCAACTCCCATCCAGCAAAAGAATATAAAAGAACTGAAAACGAAAATGTAAAACTCCTAGGAAATTCAGCAGAAAATGAAAGAGAAACGAATAACGAACCATATGTGCCGTTACATGAAAGAGGTTACATTTCAGAAAAACCAAACGTCAAAATAATGGATTTCAAAGATAAAAGAAATACAAAAGCACCTGCTCTTTATTCTGCCTGTGAGAACGGAAAAACAGATTTGTGCCGATATCTGCTCAATCACTATCCAGACATGCATAGTCAGGTAGATGATAATGGATGGAATGTCGCATTATATGCCGCACGAGGAGGAAAAGTTGAAATTCTAGAACTACTGGCACAAAAAGGCGTCGATATGACATATAAAAATAAGAATGGCAGTAACATTCTTCATATTGCTTGTGGTAATTCTAAATTAGAAATGTGCCAATATATCATCCAACATTATCCATATATGCTTAATCAGGTAGATGTTGATGGATGGAATGTCGCATTATATGCCGCACATGGAGGAAAAGTTGAAATTCTAGAACTTCTGGCACAAAAAGGCGTCGATATGACATATAAAAATGATAATGGCAGTAATATTCTTCATATTGCTTGTGGTAATTCTAAATTAGAAATGTGCCAATATATCATCCAACATTATCCATATATGCTTGATCAGGTAGATGTTGATGGATGGAATGTCGCATTATATGCCGCACATGGAGGAAAAGTTGAAATTCTAGAACTTCTGGCACAAAAACGCGTCAATATGATTTTTAAATATAAGAATGGCAGCAATATTCTTCACATTGCTTGTATGAACTCTAAATTAGAAATGTGCCGATATATCACCCAGCATTATCCAGAGTTGCTTAATCAGGAAGATCATAATGGATGGAATGTTGCATTATATGCCGCACAAGGAGGAACTGTTGAAATTGTAGAACTTCTGGCAGAAAAGGGCGTCGACATGACACATAAAAACAAGGAAGGCTGTAGTATTCTTCACATTGCTTGTATGAAGTCTAAATTAGAAATGAGCCAACATATCATCCAACATTATCCAGACATGCTTAATCATTTAAATGATAATGGATGGAATGTCGCATTATATGCCGCACAAGGAGGAAATGTTGAGATTTTAAAACTTCTGGCGGAAAAAGGCGTTGATATGATTTATAAAAATAAAGATGGCGGAAATATTCTTCACATTGCTTGTATGAACTCTAAATTAAAAATGTGCCAATATATCGTCCAACATTATCCAGACATGCTTAATCAGGTAGATGTTGATGGATGGAATGCCGCATTATATGCCGCACAAGGAGGAAATGTTGAGATTTTAAAATTTCTGGCAGAAAAAGGCGTCGACATGACATATAAAAATAAGGATGGCAGTAATACTCTTTCCATTGCTTGTATGAACTCTAAATTAGAAATGTGCCAATATATCACCCAGCATTATCCAGAGTTGTTCAATCAGGAAAATTATAATGGATGGAATGTTGCATTATCTGCAGCACAAGGAGGAAATGTTAAAATTTTAAAACTTCTGGCAGAAAAGGGCGTCGACATGACATATAAAAAGAAGGTCGGTTGTAGTATTCTTCATATTGCTTGTATGAAGTCTAAATTAGAAATGTGCCAATATATCATCCAACATTATCCAGACATGCTTAATCATTTAAATGATAATGGATGGAATGTCGCATTATATGCCGCACAAGGAGGAAATGTTGAGATTTTAAAATTTCTGGCAGAAAAAGGCGTCGACATGACATATAAAAATAAGGATGGCAGTAATATTCTTCACATTGCTTGTATGAACTCTAAATTAGAAATGTGCCGATATATCACCCAACATTATCCAGAGTTGCTTAATCAGGAAGATTACAATGGATGGAATGTTGTATTATATGCCACACAAGGAGGAAATGTTGAAATTTTAGAACTTCTGGCAGAAAAGGGCGTCGACATGACACATAAAAACAAGGAAGGCTGTAGTATTCTTCATATTGCTTGTAACAATTCTAAATTAGAAATGTGCCAATATATCATCCAACATTATCCAGATATGCTTAAGCAGGTAGCTAATGATGGATTGAATGCCGCATTTTATGCTGCACAAGGAGGAAATGTAGAAATTTTAAAACTTCTGGCGGAAAAAGGCGTCGGTCTAGCATAGAAAAAAAGCTAAGCGGTTTTATTCTTCACACTCTTTGTTAGAATTCTTAGTTTTTGTGCCATATTAGTATTCACCATTATCCTGATATACCGGTATCTAAGCAAGTACACAATGCAGGAAATAATGCCGCTTTTTAAATTTGCCTCCTAGGTGGGCGAAGTTAAATCGAATATTAGAACTTCTGGCAGAAAAGGCGTCAACTTGTCCTGTCTTAGCGCAAAATACAGCATTAAACATGTATGGGGAGTTTGAAGCGAGGCACAAGATGCTGGGAGTATTACAAGATCAGAACAGAAGCAATGTGGTGATTTTGATATTAAGGATAATTGTTTGACCTCTCGGCAGAAAGCCTTTCCAAATTTTGTAAAAAACCATGATGAATGCGTTAACTAAAGTGGTTTAAATGTTTGAGTTTATTAACTTCCAGTACTACATGTACACTGAATTAGGTACTTTGAAAAACCGTTTGTTTTTTCATTTCTCATTACTCCTACAAATTTATACCACGGTAAACAATTCTCTACTGAAGAATAAATAAATTCAATTAATTTTCGCTAATTAATTTCCTAATGCACCGATAAAATATTCTAGCTTTAAAATATCCTATAATATACATTCAAACCTTAGGTTTCTCTAATTTTTCTTTTGTTTGACCGGTACTTAATTCTAAACTATCCTCTGATATCTATATCCTTTTTAATACTTTATACAAAAATCTTTGCTTGTTTTAATGCAAAACCATTTGCCTCTTTGTGAGTATTAACAGGTGGATGTGAAAGTATGACTGAGTGTGAAAAAGTTTATTATATCGGATCTTTCGCTTGAAATCGTTGACAGATGAAAAAACATATGCGACGATTGCAACGGTAACTTTCGAGGACTAGCAACACCTCATAAGCGATGTCCTTTATTTTTATAAGAAAAATGGTCTTTCTGTGATATCGATCCTGTGTTTCCAGGATACACATTTTACTGATGATTTAGAACCATATATAGAAGCTCAATTGGGATATATATAAATGTATTTTTTGGTTTATCAGATCCAATTCACGTGGTGTAAGTGTCCTTTTTAATAACAAGTTTGAATGTAAAATTCATAAAGAAAAAAAATATGAGGGAAATCTAGTAGCTCTAGATATTACAGTCGAGGATAACAGAATACATGTAACTCTTATTAATGTTTTTGGTCCAAAATCCTGATTGTCTATATTTTAATGAAAAATAAATTCGTAAAATCTATTTGGAATTTGATAATGATTGTTTTATATCATATGATGATCTAAAGCTTGCTTTGAACCCTGATATTTTGATACATATGATTATACTTATGTTAACAACAAAAAGGCTAGAGACAAACTGATAGAAGTTATGAGGGATCTTGATATTGCTGATTACTTCAGAATCTCGAACCCCAAAAAATGTGTACACGGGGAAAAATCCCAGTAGGAAGGACGACTTGGGTATATTCTTACTAGATATAAACACCCGTGCAAGTGCGGGAAATTGAATTTATATACAGTTACCATTCACAACAGAAAAGTGTAGTTGTAAATTGAAGTTTTACTGACAGACTACAGGCTTATAGAGGGAAGAAATACTTTGCTCAAAATTCCGCATGAAGTAGATGTACGTCACCATCCCCACCAACTTTTTGTAAAAACTTGAAAAAAAATTTATATAATTGAAGTTTATGTGAAACCTCATACAGTGTTATAGATATTGTACTTTAGATGTTCTTATTTCATTTTCATAAAGGATAAAAGCAGCGAATACATGTATACACAATTTACAAATAAAGTGATTTTTTTTTGGGGGGGGGTGTAAAAATTCACAGGTATTTGGGTCTTAGTTTATAATTATATGTGTGCGTTATCGATATGTAAGAAAGGTTTCTTTTTTACATATCAATAAGGTACATCCATGTTCATAATCATAAACGAAAGCCCAAGTACTCGTGTAAAAATTAGCTTTGCCCCCCCCCCTTTCCGTGAATAGGCCGAGTAATAGATACAAAAGACTTTTTTTTAGAAAAAAGAAATGAAATGTATTTATTAAAGCACAAATCTTTACAGCTTTAATTGTATTTGAACAATACCTTATTCGTAAGTTTTCTCTTTTATTGTAAGCAATTTAATTACAGAGTACAAATTGTACGTCGGGTTCGTTGCTCTCGATGCTCTCAGTATAGAAAATACATTTTAATGGACAAAGTCATAAGAAAAGCGTACATGTACTACATATATTTTAACTTATATACAATTATTGACTGTTTAGAAGGGAGACATCACCAATTATTAGGTCTGAGTAGGGTTGTCACCCAAGAGCGATTGCGAATGCAAATTTTGCATGTACTTATTATACTTAATTAAGTTCCCCAAACGAAGTTGAGGAACATATTGTTTTTACTCTGTTTCTTATAATAATTATTTTTCTTCTTCCTGGGAAAATTTTGTCCACGAATGATCTTGTAAACTACACATCCGTCTTAGGTGAAACCTTTTTAGGGTCAGTAGGAATGTTATGTAGATTTGCCAAACGAATGTCATTTTGCGCGCACATGCTTGCAAGAGCGAGCACGTGCAACACGTGAAATAACCAATATATTGTAAATTGCCGTAAATTTTCTATTTTTTGATGAAATGTTTTGAAACTCATAATATAAGGATATATTTGTAGCATAAACAAGATGACATGGTCAAAATAGCAAGATCTCACGCGCATGCACGTGTGCTTTGCTCTGATTGGCTGAAACTAAAGTCTCAATATCTTTCTTGTTGTCTGACAAAATCCTTTGAAATTTTGAACATAGCAATGCATTAGGATATCCTACAACATGATATATAACAATTATCATAAAAACACGTGTATGCACGTGCGCTGCAATCTGATTGGCTGAAACTTTAAATAGCTATAACTCCCTTGGTTTTCAACAAAACAGAATGGGATTTGGAACATAGATAGATATAATGGATTTCTACAAGAAGGTATGGTCACATGCACATGCATACACGTGCGAGTACATGTACGTGCGCTGCAATCTGTTTGACTCAAACTTTAAACAGCTATAACTCCCTTGGTTTTCAACAAAACGGGGTGGGATTTAGAACATAGATAGATGTAATGGACTTCTACAAGAAGGTATGGTCACCATGCTCATGTATGCACGTGCGTGCACGTGAAATGAGTAAAATAAAAAAAAACTTTGAATGAGCGTATTTTTTTGGATTAAATACTTTAATATTCAGCATATTAAAATATATAGATATTTGACAAGATCATATGGTCCAAATGCACATACATTCACATGCGCACGCGTGCAATGCTAAAATTTGAATGAACTTGGTACACTTCCGGGTAAACGTTGTTAAAGTCTCAAATGCATAGAGTTTGTCTTATATAATGAAGCTTACAGGGAATATGGCACAAAAAATAGGTTGGGAGCGTTTGGGGAACATCTGTAACGGTCCGCGTTACAATTAGCACTAGTTACACTTGTCATAAACCCATTAACTACATTTGACATTCCCCACTGATAGATTGCCATTCAGATGAAATGAACACAATGGTAACCCAATAGACATTTGATATTTGTCTAATAATATAATCCCTCTATTAATAAATATTAGTGGCTTTCCTGGCAACAATATGTCTCTGATAATTTCCAAGCATACTTTGTTCGTTCTTACCAAACTACTTGTATAGATTTTTTATTGTATTTAAATTTAATTTATGTAGCACCATTTGTTGTAAAACTACTAGTATTTAATCAAATAACCCGTTTATTACATTATTTACAATTATTTCTTGATTAAATCATGTTGTTTATTGGCTTGATACACAGTAGATATGTACTTTTTTGGTCAGAGTTACCCACATTGTTCATTGTTTTTGTACACAGTAGATATGTACCTGTGGGTCGGTATACCCATATTGTTTTGGTACACAGTAGATATGTACCTGTGGGTCGGTATACCCATATTGTTTTGGTACACAGTAGATATGTACGTGTGGGTCAGTATAACCATATTGTTTTGGTACAAAGTAGATTTAATTTGTACCTGTGGGTCAGTTTACCCATATTGTTTTATTGTTGAATGCTCATAATGACAATCAATTTGCGTCTTATGAAGCTTCATTGTTATTGTTGGGTCGAAGTTACTTATATAGTTTATTGTTAGGTTGAAGTTACTCGTATTGTTTATTGTTGGGCCGAAGTTACCTGTATTGTTTATTGTTGAGTCAGAGTTAACTATACTGTTTATTGTTTGGTCGGAATTACCCGTATTGTTTATTTATTGTTGGGTCGAAGTTACACTTATTGTCTATTGTTGGGTCAGAGTTACCCATACTGTTATTCATTGTTGGGTCAGAGTTCCCATATTGTTTATCGATGGGTCTGGTAGCCCATATTGTTTATTGTTAGGTCGGAGTTACCCATATTGACTATTGTTAGGTCGGAGTTACTCATATTTTATATTGTTTGGTTGAAGTTACTTACATAGTTTATTGTTGGGTCGAAGTTACCCATATTGTTTATTGTTGGGCCAGGTTTACCCATATTTTCTATTGTTGGGTCAAAGTTACCCATATTGTCCATTGTTTGTGGGAATTACCCATCTTGTTTACTATTGTTGGGTCAGAGTTATCCATATTGTTTATTGTTGGCTGGGAGCTACCTATATTGTTTATTTATTGTTGGGTCAGAGTTTCCTATATTGTTATTGATGGGTCATAGTGTCTATTGTTGGCTGCTCATAATGACAATCAATTTGATTAAAACAAAAGTAAAAGGGAGATAACTCTAAACATGATGTTCTAGAAGCTTCAGTCAATATTGGGATTGCATTGGAGGTTGGCAAAAATAATTTGCGCTTGTCGCTTTTTAATCGGATATCACAACTTATTTCTTTTATATTATTAAAATAAAGTTTTGATTCAATAATTCAGCACTTGATAACATTTTATGAAATAAATAATCGATTCTTTGTTGTCAGTTTCATTAAAATTTGCCAGAAGCTGAGATCCGCCAACCGGAAACGCCACCATACTCACTTCGATGTTATTACATGGCTGTTTTCAGAAAATTGAAGTAGACTTTCAATTTAATGTACTATACTTACTATCCAAGTGAAATCTAAATATAGTTTACGGACATCATCTTGTATGTAGTATAGTATTAGAGGAGTAAGTAAAAACTCTGGTGCACCCGTTTCGGAGTTTATTTGCCAAAAATTAATTCATAAGTATAGATATCTGAAGGCTTATCCAACTTAGTAGAAAATTTTACCATAAAACCTGGCTTTAGATCAGATCCATTGTATTTCTAGAACTTAAGTTCAACTCTTTTGAGAGAGGTAGTAGCTTGTGGAAATTTAATAATATAAAATGTTACGTTAAATCATGGCGTTAAGAATTTAAAAAAAAAAAAAAAAAAAAAAAAAAAACCTAGGATAATCCAATGCCCACTCATTAAATCCTTTTTCTAATACCTGACCTTTATTTTCTTAAGAATTGATCTTGTTGACGTATAATTTATAAGTTCCTTTCGTACAGTATTCCTTAACTCTGCTTTCACAGGATAAGCAAATCTAAAGCGCTTACATGTATGTCTTTCCGTGACGTTATTTTAGCAGTTTAAATTTTAATTGCTTATTACAAAATAAAAAAACCAAACTTTTTTGGTCTAATAAACCATTTGAAAAATGTAATATAAGTGAGAGGTGTTTATCTTTGTGTGTGCTTTTGATAATTGTTATTCATGATTAAAATCAGCCTTAATTTTTTTGTCCGTATATTTCAGTTTAATCCTATATGTGTTAGTGAATGTATGAATGTGTGTGTGCGTTTAAAATCCTTTGTAAATCGCTTTGTACATATTAATATGGATTTATGTATATGTAAAATGGATAATGTAAATGTAAAAAAAAATTAAAATAATTAACATGTTTGCATTTTTGATTTTTTGCTAATTCTGGTGTTTAAGGGTCCTCCACACCAGTTCAGTAGCCAATAACCAATAACTATCAATCTCAACTTCTCGGCCTTTCCGACTAGAAAAGATATTTAATTTCAAGCAAAAGGCCCATGGGCCGTAACGCTCACATGAGTAACTGATTATGCTGTTTCTTCATTGTAATACTATTATGGGGCCCCCTCCTACCCCTGGGAGTCACTACACTACCCCAGATTGCTTTCATATAACTTTCAGCTGTTCTGATTCTATGGATCTAGAGAAGAAATTTTATAAAGATGTTTTCTATACATTTCAAGTTGGATTTCCCATTGTGGTCCCACCCTACTCCCTAGGGTCATGATTTGACACTTTAGAACTTACACTGTCCTCAGATACTTTCACATACATTTTATCTTTTTTGACCCCGTGGTTCTTGAGAGGAGAAGATTTTTAAAGATTTTTTTTATATATCATTCAATATTAAATTTTGATTCCCTATTGTGGCCTCACCCTACCCCTGGTTATCATAATGTCAACAATTTACAATCTACACCAGCACAATCTGCTTTCAAATAATATTTTCAGGCCCAGTGGTTCTTGAGAAGAAGATTTTAAATTACCTTCATCTTTGTAATATCTTGATTTTTTAAAGGAGTAGACATATCTAAGTGATTTAATCAGTTTCTCTATATGGAATACTAGTACTAGCTGTGTTTATGTACTTGTAATAGAATAGATAGGAAGTTCTCATTGTTTTGGACGACGCATCATAGCCTCTTCAGTGTATATATCCTCACCTTTATAAATTAAAACAGAAGTTTCTGATCTTGTGTTATTCCTTAACTTCAGCAAACCTGGTGGAGTATCTTATAAGGTCTTGAAATTAATGAAAGCAACTTTTGGGTGCTACATTAAGATAAGGGTATTTCTGTTAGTACAAGTGTGTGAACAACCTGAGAAACTTGAAATATTTATTAACTACATGTACTTGTATCAAGCAAGGAAAAATTCATTTGTAAACAGTTTCCTTGGACTTGACAAAAATTGGATAAAACTTCACAAAACATATCATCACATATAAAAATGAATTCATATATTACTTAGTAAGTTCTAATATTAAACATATTGCATGCATAGATATTGCCATAATATTTTCCAACCAGTACATAGTACATATTCAGATGTTTGAACTTGTATTTAACTTGGCATGGATAAAACGGCATATAACTTTCTAATTTTGCACCATGAATTTTGAAACATGTAATAGAAAATGCTGTGGCCTTTAATTCTACGTTTAGATAAATCGACAAGTCTTTCAATTTACAATATTCATTTTCTTCCTTACGACGACTAGAAATATTCCTTTGGACTTGAAATAAAAATACCATAGAGTCCGATAGAGTCCGATAAATCTTTTTCATATCTGGATATATTTTAAGAGAAGAAGACGTTAATGTTTCCAGCAATTCTATTGTCAACTCCTCTTGCTTACTTAGTAATACACTCGTATCACCTGCGTTTAAGGTTTTTTTTACCCAGTTGATTTGATACACAAGACCATGTTCTATGAACAATTTCTAATTAAAAGACAAACGATTGATATACAAGTTGATGAAATAAAAATATCAACAGCCTTGTTTAAATTCGTCATTTCCAAAGTCCTTTGGTCGATACTATCGCCTAGTCAGTTAATTCTATCATTAAGTCGAATGCTGACTGAATTTTCACATTAAATGTTAGGTTTTTATTTACACACCAAATTGTCTGCGGATTTTTCTGCTGGTCTGATCATGACAAGGATACATACAGCGGATGTGATAGTTCGACAGGGGATGCTTACTCCTCCATGACACACGATCCTACATTTGATTCTTTGAAGCTCTGCGTTTGCTTCCGATTTGTATTGTTTTGATGAACTTTTGACCTTGGATACAGTTCTTCATTTCGATTATTTATTTTGGTTTATATTCACCAAAATTCAAACTCAGAAATATACAAATATATATCTTGGAAAATACGGACCGACAAGAACAACTCAAAAAAATAGTTACTTTTCAACATACTATTTAAACTTGGTTTATAAGGTTTATAACGTTACAAAAAATTTCCTGAATCTCATTTAATATGGATTGACATACATGTACATGTATGTTCAACAGCGTTACTTTTTAAATTCAGACTTGGAATCCTACTGCAAGTATTTTTTTACACAGCTTTTTATATAATAAATATAAAAATATGATTTAGTTTTCGGATTAAGATGCACATAATTTTTGACGTCAAAATGCAAGTGAATGTGAAGGCGTTCGAAAAATCGACTCTGCTATACTAGTAGTCGATATCTTAAACATATCAAGTGAGAATTTTTTTTTAGTAAATTATTAAACTACTAGACTAACGAAGCACATTATGTGCTCTTTGCTCAATCATTATATGGAAAGGAAGGAAATTATTCAATATTATGATTAGCAAATAGGATATTGCCATTCAAAGTGAACATACATATATTACACGAAATATAAATGGAACGTTTGAATACTTTTTGGTGTACATATGTCACGCAATTTATAAAATGGATTTGGAAAACAAACTTTTTTTAGGTCGGTTTGATTTATTTATGAACAAGCCATCTAGTAAACGATGACCGGTCATTTACCAACACGTAATTTCCACTGACAGGGCGTATGTAAACAACATCACCAACTTAAGTTCAAGAGGAACAACTTCGGTACAGGTGGTGTATCCTTGGGTAGCGCCGACCATATCATATCCATTTTTCTGTCGCCTTGCTCCATTTACTGTCAAATATGTACCCATGTCGAATTTCCGTCGTCCATGCAAAAACAAAGAACCCTTTGACAGGAGCGATGAAGAACCCAGTCGTTTGGTCGTACTCATTGGGAGAATCGTGATAAAGAGAATCGTAGACGATAGCTTGATGATTACCTGGCCTCAAGTTCTGCTGAGAGTAGAGAAACACCGACATCTTACGAACGAACGTAACCAAAAATGGGGATCAGTCATTGTAGTCTATTGTATTCACGGTTGCTTTATTGAATTCTTCAATTTTATTGGGATTTCGATAGATAAAATCCCCACAAGATACCTCAAAGCCACGTCTTGTCGTAGTCGCTACCGTGACGCTACAATACATTTCAATGGACATTTAAACGAGCAAACGAGTTCGAGAAGGGAAATGAAAGGAAAATTTTAAAAATGTCATTCTGTGGCATGAATTAAAAAATACTAGTAATAGTATGTTCGGATCTAGTAGGGGTCGAAGGGGAGTGGGGGTTACTTTACGAAGGGCGGTCGGGACAATATGGAGTTATGGTCTAAAATTCTAATTGCAAAAACCCAAAACCCTTTTAAAAAATTTTATTTTTAAAAAATAAAATTAATATGGCTTTTATACACAGGTATTATAGCCATATTATAAATCCAGGGGGATGCAAGCTCTTAATTTGTCGGTTGATGAAGCTTCTTCTTACAAACATGTATCACCGGTCACGGTAGCCTAGTGGTAGAGCGTTCGCTTCGTGATCGGGAGGCCCGGGTTCGATTCTCGTTTGCGGTGCCGCGTCATACCTTAGACGTAAACAAAGGTAGTGACTGTTCCTTCGCCAAGCGCTCGGCACTAGAAGTGAAAGTCACGGGTCTTTCGGATATGACCTTAAAAACGAAGGTCCCGTGTCACGGTAGGCGCTGGCACGATAAAGAACCCTCACTGCTCAATGGCCCTGAGTGCCGAGTATAGGTCTAAATTTGAAGCCCTTCACCTGCATACGGTGACGTCTCCATATGAGTGAAAAATTCTCAAGAGGGACGTTAAACATTTGATTCTTGGAATCTAGCCTTTTTCTGACTGATATTTTAAGAAAAATAAAGTGTCATGAGATTAAAAACAATTGGCATTTACTTTTTGGATCATGAACAAGTCTTGATCTTTTTGTTTTTTACCAAAATCGACAACTGACGTGTCATGTTTGAAAATCATTCGTATTTACTTTATAGATCATGAGCCACTCTAGATTTTTTATTTGATCAAAAACCATACACAGACTCCGCGTCTAAAATAAAAAAAATTCAAGATGGCGTCATAAATAACAAACACTGACGTAGTATTACATGATTTTATTTTTTAAAGACTACCAAAGCTTCTAACTGACGAATTCTCCTCCGGAATCGTATTCGATCAGCTACTAATTTCATCCAGGGACTTCTCCGGTCTTCGGGGGGCAAATCATAGATTTGATTGAGGCTGGTATTAAAAGTCACTGATTTCCTAGCCTGTGTGAAATTTCCAGCCATTTTTTTTACGTATTGAATACATACTTTCTCCATCGCATCTATTTCCTGCCACAGTAAAATCACTTTTGCCGCTTGAGGATGGGTCAGGAAACTGTACGGCTTTCCGAAAGAATGGGTCAGGCTCAGTCCGAACCATTTCTGGGGCAGAGTTGTTTTCATATATAGACATAAGAAATGTATTGTAGCTAGTCTCCCCATGGTCGCATGATGTGATAAGGCTAGGCATTGTAACTACAAATCATGAGTGGTTTCCATAATAGTGCTCGCTTGTGAAAATACTTCTTGGTTGTTCTGTGCCCATCGCACTAAACAATCATACCCATCTAAAATCAGAGAGCGAGTGTGTGTAAGGGTTGACATGATTGTCGATTGTTGAGAAAGGACCAGACTTTTTTCTCATTTATACCCCCTCTGGAGACGTATACAGAACGCACAGTTTCAGTGACTCAGAAAAAAAAAACGTAGGTGAAACGAGCGAGGGTGATGCACGCGCGCGCGAGGGGGACAAAACGTTAGTCTAACGTATTGATGCACACGACCCTTACAGATCCAACAGGTATATAAAGAAAAACTGGGATTTGATGATCAGTCTTCGTTGACATTTTGAACTTGACAGACGTGAAAATATTATGGCAGAAGCAATGATGAATACTCCAGACAAACCTAGTTATTTGACACTTGAAGGGTATGTAGGAGCCCCCAAGCCAGAGTCACAGGATGAAGTGGGATTGGACTTGGGCATGTATAATCTTCCAGAATACATGAATAAAGAAGAAATGGGTATTTTGACTACAACTCCGGATGGGATTGTCAACATGCTGACTGGTATTGACAACAAGCTGAATTATATTGACAAGAAGGTGAGTGATCTTGACAACAAGCTGACTGATCTGAAAAGTTACAACACCAGTGAATTTGCTCTGATCCGAGGGAGATTGTCCAAATCAGAATTGAAAGTCACTAACATGCAAGAAAAAAAGAGAGGAGGAGGAAGCACTTACCAAAAAAAAAAAGAGGGACAGGGGGGATCAGGAGGTACTAAGAAAACAAGACAGACGGACTGCTGCATCTGTAAAGAGTTGGGGCATTGGGCCCAAGACTGCCCCAGAAAAATAGAGGATTTGTGCTACAAGTGCGGGAAATTTGGCCATTGGGCTAATAAATGTCCAGAGGATGAGGAGGATCAACAATTCGTAAAAGAAATAGAAAAACTGGAGAAAAAGTTTCAAGAACCCAGGACCTCAGGGACACACCAGACCAAACCCTTAGTGAAAGAAGGAGACAAAAAGGAGAAAAAGACTCAGGAAAACAACAGAGAGATTCCCAGCACCAGCACTACTCACAAGAGGAAACTGTCCCTGACGACCGATAAGGCACAGAAGAAGAAAAAGTAATTTATGTATGTATTTTGATTCTGAATAAGATTCCATTGTTATTGTCTGTATTGTGTGTTAGTGTTATTGTTTTCAGAAAATCCAGTTTAAACCGGCTGGCTTTGACTGTGAATGAAGATGTGACGTCATAATCACATTCTTGACTCGCTGCCAAATCGTAGTAGCAGCGTATAGTAAAAAACTATATACAGTGTAAACCCCCTAGCCCCCTCAGGGATCTGTACCCACCTAACCCCCACACCCCAGGGCTGTACTGAGTTGACCCAACTAGCCCCACCCCAGGGGCTGTATTGAGTTGACCCACCTACCCCCCCCCCCAGGCCCCAAACCTGCACTCCCTTGAACCACCCAGCGGCTTAGCCAATAAGAATCCAGTATTTTTGACTTCATTTGCATAAAAAGTGCACTCAGTTGACCCACCCGGCTAGGCTGCTAGTACTACTCACAGGGTTCTCTACAAGGGTTTTACATGTACCATGGCGGTCCGCCATGGTTACAATTTATGTGTGCCGTGGTTAAATGAGCAGCGTCATGATTAAAATCGGCATTTGCTATGATTAAATTTTATTGCATTTCCTGACACCTACTTTTTTAATCACTTGAGTAGTTAATTGTGTTTATACTACGACAGCCATGCATCTCGCATTCCTCGAAGGAAAGCGAACTGTGCTAAACAAACAAGTAGTTAATCAGCGCCTATGCTGTGAAGTGTGACAGTCAATGGAGAGTCAATCAGCTGATCAGCAGATGATCAATATTTTGAGAATTTATTACCCTGTACAGTGGCTGCAACATTATTGTTGACAAACCAATCGTGTAGAATCGTTCGTGTATCGTTCGTGATCGTTCGTGTAACGTGCGAGATCGTGCGTGTATCAGACTCAATCGTTTGCGGTTTTAATTGTGCGTGATCGTGCGTTTAGAAACGTGTAAATTCCGTTTTGTAAGTTCTTATCGGAATGTTATGTGTTTAAGAAGCATTTCCCGAGTCTTTTTTTATTTAAATCCAAATAAAATGAATGAAGCGCAATTTACATAGTTGAATGCAGAACGAACTAATTATCTCTTGTAAACAATCAATATAGTAAGTCGTACAATATGATGTTCTCGTCAAATAGCGGACTTGAACTATTGTGATCGATAAACCGTAATTGAATGTTTAACAGTTTTTTTTTTCTGATTTTCATTCTTGTTTAGTGATAATTGTGGTCAATACATTTTTAAAATTAATACATCAAAAATTAATATTTTTACAAATAAATAAACATTTTTCAATGCTTACATAGATATTAAGTCGGCGAATGTTCATGCACACGACATGATTTTTGGGGTTTTGTCTAGCAGTATTTATCTCTTGACCTTACTTTTTATAATTTTTTTTTAAATTTTTGCAAATAAAAAAAATAGTTAAGTAATTGGTAAGTTCATTTTCAGAGATTCACAAACATTGAATCAATTGAAACGTGGATATAACTTGTAATTTAAGTTATTCTATGCTGCCATTTTTTAGAATGATGTCGCCCTATATTTTACACATTATGAAATCCGATTCAATCAAATTTTACGGTCCACCTAAATGTACATCTTCAGATAGAACGGGAAAAAAATCGCTTTTTTAAGTCGGAGAATAAGAAAATAATTATTTATAATGTAAAATGATAAATAAGTCTTACTTGTATTTAGTTCCAGAAATATCTATTGCAGTTTTTTTTTCAAAGTTGGTGAAATAATCGTGATAATTCTTTGAAATCTATCATCAGTATTAAACCGTATTTCGTTTTGAAAATATCGATTCCTAAATATTTTGAACTATTTTGATTGAATAATCGTGCGTTTGCGTTAGCAATTGTGTAAGATCGTGTAACGTGTAGAATCGTGTGCGTGAAGGATCGTTCCTGTAACAGGTTTAATCGTGCGTTAATCGTGCGGAATCGTTCGTGTAACATGATCGTTCGTGTAAGTTGTCAACAATAACGTCGTAGCCACTGTACACAGGTAAATAATTTGGGGCAGCTACAACATGTTTGAGCACTACATGATTAGATAACGGGTTTATAAAGGAAGACAATTACATTAATTGATTGTATATTCTTTAACGTCCCTCTTGAGAATTTTTCACTCATATGAAAACGTCACCGTATGCCGGTGAAGGGCTTCAAATTTAGACCTATACTCGGTACTCAGGGCCATTGAGCAGTGAGGGTTCGTTATCGTGCCAGCGCCTACCGTGACACGGGACCTACGTTTTTAAGGTCATATCCGAAAGACCCGTGACTTTCACTTCAAGTGCCGAGCGTCTGGCGAAGGAACAGTCACTACCTTTACACGACTTACGTCTTAGGTATGACGCGGCGCCGCGAACGAGAATCGAACCCGGGCCTCCCGGTCACGAAGCGAACGCTCTACCACTAGGCTACCGTGACCGGTAAAGACAATTACAAGCATGATAATCGTGATGCATGCGATTCAATTTTCTTTGCCAGAAAAAAATACTCTGTTAAAATTATTTATTCATCTGTGTTTAATCAATTTCCCATGCTCTTTTTTAAGCTTTAGCTTTATTAACTTTCTGATAAAATGTGTATAAGGGCTATGTCTCATATCGCTGTCTTAGTATTAGAGTTACTTCCCGTTGTTATGAGACTTCGCGTGGCACAATCTTTAGCACTTGGGCATGTCGAGAAGTAAACAAAACGTGGTGAAAAATGCAAAATCTAGAAAAATAAAACGTTCTTAAAAACGGATCACTAGTCTAAATATCCCCTTGTGTATTAACTTAAAAAAATACTACCCATTTATCAGTTTTAGTCATATTTAAATAAACGTTTCATACAACAGGCTATAACAATTCTAATAATTATAAAGGATGAGATGACATAACTGCTATCTGGGGCCCCCTTTTCGACGACTAATTATAATAATAATATAACAATTATTTATTATAGTGGCTTGTGTTATACAACATAATATTAAAATAAATCTCAAATATAGAGACTTAAACTTTACAACCGGCCCTTTGGACCTATAAGTCTCCTGCATTTAAGTCAATGCCATACATTTTCCTCACGGACTTATTGATAGTGTATGTACATTGTATAATCCATTTACTTATTTACTTTATGCTCATAGAAACGAAATTTTAAAATAATTGTCCATAGCATTAAGTGTTATCTTAACAAGAAATCCATTTATAAGTGTTATTTCTCCTTTTTGAATAGGCTTTAACCACAAACTTGGCGAGCTTCGTTGCGTAATAAGTTGTCAAAGTTTTTATTTTTCACTGTCATCCATAGATGGAAATTTATCCGATTCTAACAGATCACCGAAGGAGCTTCCTCGAATGTCTGTATAAAATGAACAATCTAGTACAAATGGGTTTCTGTTGCAGCAACTCCGGCATCGCAGAATCGACACACTCTCTCTTCTGGTCGATCACCTATGTAGCGTCCTGTATCTACTCGCAAAGTTAAAATGCCACACCTTAACTGGGCAAGGTGTGAGCGTTCCCTTTTGCTAAGGTTCAGTGTCACATATTCCTCCTGTTCAAAGGTGGATTTAAAGGTTAATTACGTACGGAGTTTAGGAATATTTTGGACAGTATCTTCCTATAGAGATTAATAGTAACATAATTACACAATATCAAATGCAAGCCTGGTGATACGGTCGTTGTCGATTGCCAAAATTCTGTTCCAATAACGAACCATATTTATCCACCGTCGATAGTAGCAAGGAATCCAACCAATATCTCCGTATATGGCAGGTCTAGGTGCAAAACGATACACTCCCCAAAAATATCGGATTGCTCGGTTTTAGATATTTTCAACGGCCTGGTATTTGCTGTATCCCCATACTCCCCATGCATAATCCAGAAGAGGAATTACACAGGAGTAATACAACTTCTCATAAGCTTGAATTCCAAAGTCTTTATTGGTATGTATTTTGGAGATTATCTTCCCAAGCGCTTTTCCTCCAGCTTTTGAAAGAATCTCTGCATTCTCTGCGAAGTTTCCACTGAAGGTGAACGTTACATCTAAATATTTGTTTTGGTCTACTCTCTCCAATCTATTTTTGCCGATAACAAATTTAAACGTTGTCTGTTTCGTTCTCACTTATCTGAAATGAACACACTTTGATTTATCAGTATTGATCAGTACTCTCCATCTCATGCACCACTGATGAAGCTTATCCAAGATGCACTGTAGATCTTCTGGACTCTTGGCTATTAGGGCGATATCATCCGCATAAAGTAGTACAGATAGTTTCCTATAAGGTAGGTCTATCCCAAGGTCAAGAGCATCGACTTCCTTCAGGAGATCGTTTATAAATATGGAGAAAAGTGATGGTGATAGATTATCTCCCTGCTTTCCACCTGTTTTATAGTAGAACCACAATGTAAGTTTTCCATTCAATCAGATATAGGCTTCAGAGAACTGGTAAATACTTCGGATTGAATTGTAAATTTTACCATCCACACCATATTACAAGAGTTTGAACAACATTATGTTTCTGTCTACATACCCGCTTGCAGATTTTGATTTTGCACGCATTACAATTTCCGTTTATAAGTTAAAATTGGGTGTAGTGTGCCTCTTCAAATTCGTCACTGCTGCTTCCCTTGTAAAGTTTCTTAAAGTCTTCGTGCCATTTTTCCAAAACTTTGTGCTCACTTGTTACAATCTCTCCAGATTCATTTACCAGTATATTTTCCATCGGAATACTGTTATCACTTCTGAGGCCTAGCTTTTTTTTTATTATTTCCCAAAAGAACGAGGGCGTTTTTGATAGGCATTCGGCAGGAATCTAGGCGTAATTGAAAAGTGAAAATGTTATCGACATGTCACATGAAATTTTAACATTTTTTTATTTATCGGGTTCCTGTGCAACAGAAAAGGAAAATATTTTCACGAAATTGAGCTCTGATTTGCTAAAAAAGTAACTTAAAAATTAGCCAAATCAGACATTCTGTACAAAATGGTACATTTTTTAACACGTTTTTCTTTAATTTTTCTATCTCTGGGTCTCTCCATAATTTTGAAACATTATTTGTGTGTATCTTGATTCAAAGGAACGAATACACTTTTTTAAAAAATGGAGAGAAGACCCAGGGACCATGAAAAATGAACTTTCCCCCAAAAAACCCAAACGTGTGAATGTGGTGCTTCTTTGTCTTTGAATACACGTATTTGTGTTTGAATACGTGGAGCGGTGATAACTCAGTAAGTTGGGCTACCTGTTCAGTGCACTCAAAGCGAGTTTTTGATTCGAGCCTGGCATGGGGTGTTAATTTTTTTTTTTCATGCAAGCAACCATTCATTTTGTCGGTTGCGTTTTATATACTGATGTATTAAAATTTTGAATTAGATAAATGGTTCAGTTTGGTTCTCGAGCGAAATCAATTCTAATCTTCTATTCAATAATGCACATGTGCAAGTATCATGAATCTATGCATTAAATATTTTAGGTGTTTTTTTTTTGTGAAACAGAACTATGTTATAGTACCACATAGGAAAAACGGGCAAAAATGTTGTAATTTTACAAAGTCTTTCAAACTGAATAAAAAACCTATGTACGTGTTTGTAAAATCTGACCAGCTATGTTCAGCCAACCAAATCATGGACATTTAAACCATAAATGTTTTGTATAAATGATTCCTGCAGATCACTCGCCAAATGCACCCATCTTCTTTCTTCGGATCAGTAGATTGATTGATTGATTGATTGGTGTTTAACGCCGAGTCGGCAATATTTCAGCCATATTTCGGCAGGAAAATATGTTAAATGATCAGTTTTGAGAGTTTTTTGGTTTCTCTGGCGGCCTACTCTTTTCAGAAAACCGGAGAAACGATCTTTTGCGTGCCAAGGGGGTTGTTATCCTTGACACGGGGCACCGTTTAACGTCCCTTCCGACAGTCTTTCGGAACAGTAGTTGTGAGCACTTCAATCTTAGTCGCAGAAGATTTTCTACATATTCGTTCTTCACGTCTTACTGTTTTGTCAAAAACATCTCTTGCCTGAATATAATCTCTTCTAAATGCTGATTTTACATGTCTGCTACCATTGTATCGAATATAATCCTTTTCTTTTAATCGCATGTTATTCCATAGGTCCATTAAAGTGGAATTCCAGGAAGGTTTCCAGGTTTTTATTTGCTTATTTGCGTCATAATGCGCCACTTTAATTTCGGAATCTTTTCCTCCATCTCTGATTGAATAACCGAACACAAATTACTGTAGATTTTGTCTATATTTACTTGTGTTTCTCTACTCCGTTAAATTTCATGTATAACTTCTAACAATGCATCTCTTCTTAGTTCACTCGACATGAAATCTAACGGTATCCGATCAAGTCTATATCCCTTAGCATGCTTATGACAGATCGCTTTATCTTCGGAACTAAATGAAAGGGAGTGATGCGTAACATTGAGCTCACATTTAATTACTGAGTGATCGGGTAAATTGGATTTCGGTCAAATTAATCCATGTAGCATATGAGCGTCTACAATAGACTGTGTGGTTCATACCTTTAAATCTTTAATATAATTAAATATTTCTTGTGGTTTACATATATCATCCACAACAGCTTTCCCATTTCCGGAAATTGACGTAAAATTGTCATTGTCGCTAAACAAAAAACTTTACTTCATTAAACTCTATAAATCACTGACCATGTTGATTGATACTGTTGTCTATGGAAAGCCGTTTCGGCAACTCATCAATATCCGGTAATGTTTCACAAAGTGAACCAATTCGTGAATTAAAGTCACCCATTATTACGATACCATCATTTTTGCTATTCATGTAAATCTGTGCTACAAGATACGCAATGAAACTTTGTAAATTCTACGACGATGTTGTTAGTTTTTAAACACGAGTGAATAAATACAACGCCTTTTGAATAGTTTCAATAGTTCAGACACATTTTAACTATAAGGAATACTGCATTATCTTTGATTTTTTAAAACCCTATCACAGCTAAATTCGTCCAGGTTTGTGACACTATGTTCTTTTATGGCAAGAGAATGGGCGGGTTTTAGTACAATAGAGGAATATGCGTGTCCGAAAAGACCTTATATGGCTATTGTTATTATTTCGAACATAGTCATTGTCCAATCCGAAGACAGAACAACAAAACATACTGGTTTACTAGTACTACGTTTACATTTTATCACAGACACGTGGTTCAGGTCAATTAACCCTTTTCAACATTTCAAACTTTTATAATGGTCAGCCAAGGCTGTTTATACTTAATAATACGCATGGATTTTTAGCATTTACGGTTCTTAGGACAAGAAATGCACATGAAACTTGCATTCACTGATACTCGGGAATACGTGACTGTAGACCTAGCGATATAGTCTGGTCCGATTTATAGAAAAAATACTTCTAACTGTAAATAATTCTTACTTGGTCCAGCATAGTCTTTAACCTATTTCGAGTATGTTGAATCCGAAAAAATATGCTGGCCTTCATGAAAATGGCGTTAAAGAGGTCAAAATGGTGATTCAAAATGGCGGATATCAATTTTTTTTCTAATTTTCTCTCAATATTGTTCAAAAAGAAGAAATTATGTGTGAATATCTTACTGAGTGTGATAAAACTATAAAAATAATAATAGAATGCTAACATTATTAGTTTAACTCAGAAAATTTAGTCGTTTCTACACTTAATTCGAACTTTCTCTGATTTATTTGTCTATTGTTCTATATTCTTCTTTGTTCAGGATTTTATATTTGCAAATATCCATGCACTGCAGATTTGTATTTTTTCCTCTACATCTCACTATTCTACAATAGAGTGATGGTGCAGCTGTAAGTTAAAAGTCAAAATGGCGATTCAAAAAGCGTATATTCCTTTTTTGAAAATTATTTCTTAATGTCGTTTACATGGGAAAAAGGACTTATAAATATGTTACTGAGCGAGTACAGTTAACTATGTAAAATTCCAATAGAACACTAATACGATCACTTTAAATCGGAAAAGAGTTAGGCCCTCAAAGGGTCAAAAATGCCTCATTCAAAATATTAATAAAATCTTGACAACAGATAGTGTAGATTTCCAGCTTTGTGGAACTGTTTTTCTTTTTTTTTTTATATCTATATTACTCTTTCTTTAAGAGAGTTTGCAGTATGACATTGTTTCACTAGAATATTGCAAACGGAACGTCATAATTTGTATAATGTGACGTAACGTCATATAAGGCCAAAATTATGTGATTGTAAAAACAAAAATGACTTGATAATGGTTAATTGACTATCAGGTAGGACATTATCAGTTTAATAATAGAATACCAAGTACATGACCAGTAATATTTTGTGCGAACCTAACAATACAAGGCACAAGGTTGGGGTGGGGTGGGGGAGACAACCTCCACAAAAAATTAACATGCAGCAACAATCCCCAGATAAACTGCACCCACATGGGCCGGTAATATTATGTTCGATTTCACTTATTCACTAAATACACCAAAAGGAATATTTCTTACTTATGTACATGTGTATATGCATGTATAATTATATATCCGGTAGTTGGTAAAAATGAAATACCAGTATACTAGTATTTACCAGCCCCTGTGACTGCGCCTACTCAAAAATCCTATTTCTTTGGGTTTCTGGTGGCTTCCTCTAACTTTCCTTTAATGCAGGGATTTACCAGTGTTTAACTTTTTTGGCAACAGGCAGCATCTTAAAAAAATTCATATCAAAACTAAGCAAAAGAATATTGTAAAAAAAAATGTGAACCTCTCCACTCTGTTAGGGACAAATATAAGATTTTCACGTGATTTATTTCAAAATACAAGTTGTCTATGAGAGTGTGCTTGCAACCCCTTCATTAAAATAATTATTCATCCGTATGGAATTTTGATACAATTTGGTCAATAATCATGTAGCCATCATTTTCAACATTAACCTCCTGAATATTCGCGTAAAAAATCTGGGACGTGGTAATCATCATCATGGGCGATGTCCTTAGTCACACCGTTCAGAAATTAAATGTTAAAAAATAGAAAAGTTCGATAAAAGTGTCCAGACATTCTAGGACATTAATTTTACTACAAACCACAAATTCATTATAGTGGACTATTATGAAAAGACATCATTAAGATTACAACACACCTTTAAATATGATAAGTATATTCTTCAGCTTGAAAAAAATCATTAACTTGTAATAAGCCGACAGTTTTACATTTCCCAGATGTCTCTCTTTGTGTGTAAAGAGGCCTTTATGAATGAAGACAATGGTTGCAACCTCGAAGCGAATATACAAATATATATATGTGACATGATGAAACCAAAGTTAAGCATGTTCATACATCCTATTTGCAGATAAAGGCATAAACTTCTATAAAATTAAAAAATCCATGACTGAATCTAGAATTATAGCTTTAAATTTACCGGCAAATGACTGATAAAAGAAAGAGGGCGTAAAAGGCGAGGTCAATCTCCCGCTCCGATACATTATATTTCTCAATTTCCATAATTCACGGAAATGTTTTATTTGTCTATTATCAGTTATGTCATCTTTAACACATTTGATTAATTTATTTTATTGTATGATTTATTGATATTTTTAATTTTTTTTAAACGTTGGCACCCAGTTAAGCCTATTTACCAGAAAATGGGTATGAATTGGGTTTTTTTTAAAATATGAATGAGTCAAGTCTCCATTTATATTCTACAATTATGTTTAAAAGATTGAAAAGTAAATGTAAAACCTAATTTACGTTTCAAAAAATGGAGTCCGAATCGGTTTTATATAAAAAGCGAACGTTTATGAAAAGATATTTATTTCAACAAATTCGTTTATCTATCACGGCGGGTGTGACCGGTCGGCAGGGGATGCTCACTCCTCCATGGCACCTGATCCCACCTCTGATGTTTCGGAGGTCTGTGTTTGCTCTACTCTGATTTTGTATATTGTTTAATGGACTTTGAGATTAAAAGCTGTTCGCTATCTCCATATCCTTCTTCATCTAAAGCATACTGACATACATTGATGACAAGAAACCCTCGTTAACCCTGGTTAAGGTGTTCCGTATTATGCCTTACCTTTTTTTAATGGCGAGTTTACTTTTTAATGAAGAGTTTTTAATGACTCCACCCTATTTTTGTATTTTCTTAATTATCTTCCCTCGGAAGGGAAATTGGCCCTTTATTTTTACAATTTTTACCTTCCCCTCACCCAAGGATGTTTTGTATCAAGTTTGGTTAAATTTGGTCCATTAGTTCTTGAGAAGAAGTCGAAAATGTGAAAAGTTTACAGACGGACGCACAGACGGAAAGCTAGACGGACAAAATGTGATCAGAAAAGCTCACTTTAGCTTTAGGCTCAGGTGAGCTAAAATTGTCTCAAAGCGGAGATTGTCCTAGCCTTGGACACCTCTATTATAAAGCCATAAAACATTCACTAATTGTGCCCCCCCCCATTTTATATTAAACCTTGAATTTGGTAAAAAGTGTACAGAAAGCAAGATACCGGTATGTACATGTATTTCATCAAAGTCTAGAAGTAGTGCAGTACAAAGCATTAGACCTAATGCAAAAGCTTTAGGTCTATATACCAAGTAACTGCATTTTATGTCTCATATGACAGCTAGATACGTATATATTCCTCTCTCTAATAAACAAATACCCCCCCCCCCCCCATTATAATACCAAAACTGTAGAGTAAAAAATTAAATCCATTATCTCACGGGAATCAGAGTGAGTGAAAAATCTTAAAGAAACTTCAATATTATTTTTGTAAGTTTTTTAACTCTAGAGTAAACAATTAATCAGTACTGAGGTAGGGAGCACTTTAACCCCCCCCCAACCAACCCCCCCCCCAACGGTTTTGTAATCATTTACGTCCGCCCTGTTGTACCGTCAGAGAGGAGGAAGGGGGCTTTGAATATGACTAATATTAATTTTAATTAAGAGTAAAACACGGATTTGAAGAGCAGTTTATTCGATAAATAAGGGTTTTCATGCTTTACTTATTGAAATATACACTAAAAGATAAATATAAAAGATAAATAATGAATAATTGGGGCTTTATCCCCTGAACAATATTGTACCTTTACGTTTTTTTCACTCCTGCTAGTCTAGGAATTTTTTGTGGGTTCGTGGCTGCAACCCAACCCTAACCCCCCCCCCCCCCCAATATTTCTTCCATGGACTTTCATAGCTTTAATAATGACTGGGAAAAGAGGATTTCCGTTCCTTGAAGAATTTACTACAAAACAACAAGTATTAATTTTTAAAAAGAAAAGAAAATGAACGTGTCTTTATTTATTTTATAAAACGTTTTATGTCGATTCTGGTACATGTATTTAGTGAAAACTTTACTTTGACTTCTCATCTGCTGAAGATCAATCTTCTTAATGGTAGTTCGTTCTACTCTAGTGTGGGATCAACTAATATAATTACAGTTACCCCCCCCCCCCCCAAAAAAAAAAATAATTACTTAAATAGTGGACCTGTACATCTACTTAAGTGTTAATGAACAACTAAAAAAATTGCAGTATGATATTTTTTTATGCAAAATGTGAAATTTTCTAACAAATTCTATAACCATATAACTTACAATGGGCAAAAGAGTTGAAACTGAGGAAATTCGGATTTTTCGGAAGTGTTCTTTTAAAGGTATGAGCTCACTTCTGCCCCACAATTTTTTTTTCTCCGAAAATTGAAACCTCTCAATGTTAGTTTTAAACTGAACCCTTAATAAATTTGGGGCAAGCCTGTGCTCTATATACTTTTGGACCATTTCATCCCAAAAACGTGATAAATCAAGCGAATTCCTGATTTTCTATGATTTTGGGGCTGTAGATCTCAGGTATACAATTATGGAACTCCAAAATTTTTCCACTTTGAAAAACTACAATACCTAGACTACCTTTTAAGCAAAAAATTTTTGGCCAGAACTTCCGTTTCATATTGATAATTTTACAGGGCATATTTTGACCCTTCGTGGGCTTTGCTCTTTAGTTGTTTAAATTTAAAATGTGTAATTACATTGCAGTTTTTCAATGGCGATTCAAAATGACGTCATATTCACTCGAATTTCGTAAAATACTCAAACTGCTTTATTTTGAGTCGTTTTGCAGAAAATAAATTACAGTTTGTTTTTTTTATATATATATATAGTATAATGATTAGTCTATTAAATGTGAACAGACAAAAAATACAAGAAAAGATTCATTTTTTTCTGGAAATAGTTAAGAGCCATTCTCTTTAATGATTTGAAATCTTATATAGGAGCTGTGGCACGCATAGTCTCAGAATTTCTCCAAACTCTCGATGATAAAAGGCATTGATACCCTGAACTGAAATCAGGCAAAAATTGGTTGCTATGTTTTAAAGTTACCATGTCAACATGCCTTAAAGTTCGAAAACGGCATTTATTAACATGTTTAGAGCCCCATAGATAACAACTGCGGCAAAGCAAACAATTGGCAATGCATGTTTCCAAAAGTTGAAGGTCAGATGTCTCAAATGCATCATAAACATGTTTGGTAAATCAACTATTAATTACGTTACTATGGTAACAAATTATTCAAAAGTAAAAAAAAATATTCATTGAATTTTATAAAGTCATACACGTAAAAATAACAAGCAATTATAGGATGAAATGTGACCAAATGATAAAAAGGGAGGCTTGAAACATATACCAAGAACAAAATATGATATTATTTCATTTTGGTTGGCAATGGTTGCCAAGGTTTTAATACCACAGAAAGCCTTCAAAGTAACAATCTGTATGTTTAAATTTGATCCTATCTTTTAAAAAAGCACATTTCCTCATAACAAATGATTAATTTTTTAAGATGTTGGTGTGCTCGTAGTTTTCCCATTTGAAAAAAAATTCAGATTAGATTCTTTAAAAAGAGCGTTGCTATGGGAATAAGCAGAAAATATATGCTTAAAAACCTAAAAAAATAAATTCTTTCCTTGGATACGTACCCTTAAGTGTAGATTCCCAAAACTTTCATGATTGATATTTATTAAAAACTAACCTGACTTTTAATTTTGACTATCATCCAATCTCTAAGTGGATGCAAGAAGTTGGCAGACAGGGTTTAATATTGATATAAAGTTCACAAAATCGAACATTTTCCCTTCTCGGTAACCATAGCCACAGTGTTGTTTTCTTCATAAAATTGTATCAATATATGATATTCAACTTCAGTTCTAACAGATAAGTACCATTCAAGCTGAGTCCTTTAATTTGTTTCTTGATTATATGGCAATTTAATTCTTAATGCAGCGAAAAATAATTCACTTTCAAGCACTGGTACTTTGTTTCTATAGTAACACTGCAAAGTAGCAATTTTACCCAATTTTTCTTATGGTTTTGGTGTTGCAAGGTCCTAAGGATGCACATTTGCCAGTCTTGAATTTTCATGTTTTTCCTCAAGACAGTAGCATTAACCCAATCTTAGTTACTGGTTTTGCATTGCTACACTGTGTTACCATGGCGACCATAAAGGTTATTTATAGATTAATATTGCTTATACTTATATACTTAAGGTCAAACATTTTCATTGTTTTTCTTAAGTCGTTGATTGAGTTTGAGCATGTAACATCATTCCATCAGTGAATACGGAGTGTTTTTCAGCATATTTCATCATTTTAAATGTATTCCAAATGTACCCTTGGTTACCACTTACTTTGAGATATATTCCAAACAGTTCCTTTACAGTATAAGTGACAACAAGGTATCATGTTCTTGTGAGAATGGTTTGTTTGCTTGTTTGTTTTTATTAAGGCTCAGTAAAAATTTAAAGAAGCTGATAATCTCAATTTTTCAAACTTTTCCGGCTGTTGCCATAGCAACCGAAACGCATAGCAACAAAATTTTGTTTGATATTTGTTTCTGGTGTCAAGTAGTAAGCATGGGTGAAGTTTCATCAAAATCGGTGACCATGCGTGGCAACAAAGTTTAAGTGGTTACAGAGAATGGCTATAAAAACAAACTCGACTCAAGAGTTTCCACATTTCCCCCCTCGTATTTGACCGTGTTCCAAAGCCTTCGAGCCCTCGTCAACTTAAAACCACTCCTGAATCCTGTCATTATCAACTTGCACTTATACTTCAACATCCCTCAGCACACCATCAAATATAACTGAAGAAATTCTGGTCCGATGTCATCGAATACTTTGCTCAAGCTTTTCAGCACTTATATGAACTTGGTATTATCTCCTAACATCTTCTATTCCAGCTTTATTTGCTGTATGTTTCAGTCTGTCTTCGGAATTTTGGTATTCTCAACACTCAAGTAAAATGGTGCTTTGTGTCAAGGATGACAACCCACTTGGCACGTTTCTCTGGAGTTCGAAAAAGAGTAGGCTCACTGGGGGCCGCCAGAGAAACTAAAATCCTTCAAAAACCGGTTATTTAAACTGATAGTCTGCCGAAACGTGGCTGAAAAATTGTCGACTCGGCGTTAAACAATATACAATCAATCAATCAACACTCAAGGAACAACAAATTTATGTTCAAATGTTAAAAGTCTAACCTTCTGCAAAATGAAGCAGAGGTACTGCGAGCAATTAACTAACTATATGATACCCCCTGTCTCCCATATGAATCAAATAATGACGGTGTCCATGTTTTGCTATATAAAACCACAAATATGTGTTGGATCAAAAAGTAAAATAGGAGGTGCACAATGGCAATAAGTAATAAAGATTCTGTTAAAGTTTATCAAATTTCATTCCGTGGTAAGAGAGGAGTTGCGGATAAGAGATGGTTACCCCAAAGCGTAAAAGACGGACGGACATACCGATTTTTCTTATACCCTCCCGCTTTTCAAGCGGGGTGGGGGGGTATAAAAAAATCTCTGATATTCAAGACATGTAGCTCTTAATTTAGTGACCGCGTATAGATTTGTTGTCTTTTAGGGTAGAAAAGTCATTCTATTAGCAAGAAAATTCTCAAACTTAATCATCTGGAATCACATTGTGTGCATATTTTGGTGAAAAAAGTTGTATAATTATGCAATTTAAGTGCGCCTGCAGATTCCTCTTGATTCCTATCACTTACAAGCTTTCGTACCAATAGGCCTAAGCCATTCTTGACTTCGATCTAGTCAACACTTCTTTTGACAACAAAATTTTCTTGAACACTCCAAGAACGTAATTTACAAGGCAACTTGATCCACACTTCTTTGTTAGGATAGTGTAAGGTTGTATAAAGAATCGAAACAATTCTTCTTTCAGATTTTGCAAATTTCAAATTTTTTATATTCATATACACTGTTCAATACAAAATTGATGGAGGAGGATCGTTCACAACATAGAATATTTGAGAATGCAGTTGAATTTTTTAACATTATTTCATGAATAAAGAAAAACTTGTAATTTGGTTTCTGCAAAACGAATCATAATTAAGCAGTCTGAGTATTTTACAAAATTGAGTGTATAGATCGTCATTTGAATAGCCATTTTGAGCTAAATAACACATTATAAATTTAAACGACTAAATTCTCCGATTTCAGGGACTCCGATCCTCAGCTAGGAAGGACAACTCTTTAATTTATAATTTAATTCAAAAAGTCTTTAAACGAAGCTTGAAAATTAAATCTTTTCATGCAACAATTTTTATTATATGCCTCTCACTGTGCTTCAAAGTTCTTTGAACTTCTCAGAAAGGTCTGATTTAAAGTAGAAATTTTTATCCCGAAAAAGCATTTTATGATACCAATGTTTATTAACATGATATAAAAATTAGAAGTGAAGCACATTAAGAGGCATGTAATGAAAATTGTTGCATAAAAATATTTAATTTTCAAGCTTCATTTAAAGACTTGTTGAATTAAATTATACATTAAAGAGTTGTCCATCCTGGCTGAGGGTCGGAGTCCTTTAAAGCGATCATATTACTGTTCTTTTCGAATTTAACAGAGTTGTAATTCGCTCAATAAGATATTCACAAATCCTTTCTCCTATATAAACGACTTTAAGAAATAATTTGAAAAAAAGGGAATATCCGCCATTTTGACTTTTGACTTACAGCTGCACCATCATTCTATTGTAGAATAGGGAGATGTAGAGGAAAAAATACAAATCTGCAGTGTATGAATATTTGCAAATGTAAAATCCTGAACAAAAAAGAATAAAGAAACAATAGACAAATAAATCACAGAAAATTCGAATTAAGTGTGGAAACGACTAAATTTTCGGAGTTAAACTAATAATGTTAGCATTCTTCTGTATTTTTTTTTTTTTATAGTTTTAATATACTAAGTTAGATATTCACTCATTGTTACTCCATTTTGAACGACATTAAGAGAAATTGAAAAAAAAAATTGATGTCCGCCATTTTGAATCGCCATTTTGACATCTTTAACGCCATTTTCATGAAGGCTAGCATATTTTTCGGATTCAGCATACTCGAAATAGGTTAAAAACTATGCTGGACCAAATAATAATTATTTGCCGTTAGAAGTTATTTCTAGCCTTCTTTTTAAAAATCAGGACCAGATTAATATTGATTTCCAAATTAAACACGCTACAAAACTTTACCAATGTATTTTTATCAATTGTTTGTAAGGGAATATAAATTTTTATGTGATCTCGGAAGTGTACATATGTAGATCCGTGTCTAATCTGTGACTTAAATGCATAGAAAAATATCGGAAGCAGTAAAATTCCAAGCATGGTTCCATAGTATTTTTGTGGTACTCACTCGTAACGAATTTCATTTAGCTGATTGGTCAGTTTGAAAGTATCGCCAGTGCATCGATTAGCATATGAATTCATTCTTACGTCAGAAAATCTTGTTCCGTCGATCTGTTCAGAATGGTAAAGGCCAGCTAGATTTTACATTTTTTTTTTAAAATATAGCGTGTCAGCACAGTTAGGTACAATTTTCTCCTTTCACATAAAGGTAGATTTAAATAAAATACAGTGACCAACCAAAGGAGAAAATTGTACCTACCTGCGCTCGTATATTTTAAGGGCTTCAAAGAGTTGGGCGGGGTTAAAATGCAATAATTATAGGAATTGGATGAAAACATGATACCCCTACGCCAATAAAAGATCTAATAGTATATCTTTTAAATCAAGTTTCTAATTTAGTTAAATATAGTATTCTATAAAGGTACACATATCAGTGATTAGTTACATACAACAATTTGAGTAGAATTTAGACAGTAAATTTTTGTCAATTTATTAGGGGCTGCAAGTCACCTCATCCTTCCTGAATAATATATTGCCATGGTTACTGTAGCAACATTTTTTCTTTAAATTCTTTCAGAAGGTCACTACAGTTTTGTGCAAATTTTAATATATTTATGAAGTAAGATACAGGATATATCCTTTTCAATTTTAATTATTTTTTTTATTTTTTTTTCAGTATTTTAAAAAGTGTTAGTTATTTCATTGTTTTGTGTTGCTGTAGTCAAGGTTGAAAATTGTAAAACCAATCATTGATGAATGAAGATTAGGAAGTCTTTCTGTCAGCTCCTCCATGGTTGAATTTTCAAATGGGAGATCCCTGTTATACTAATAATTTTTTTTCAAATGAAAGCAAGGTCAATGACCATGTGACCTTGACATTGACCTTTACTGATTTAAAAAAGCTTTTTTGTACTTTCGCCATTACTTTTGAACCATTGGAGTTGAATGTATTTAAATCTTCTTTGTGTTCATACCCAAAACAACAGAATTGTTAAATATCAGAATTCGGGATTTTATAATAATTCCGCATCATCACGATAAACATGAACAATTTGTTAATAAATCAAATTATACAGAAAAACATTTCTCACTTACAGCTGCACCATCATTCTATTGTAGAATAGGGAGATGTAGAGGAAAAAATACAAATCTGCAGTGTATGGATATATGCAAATGTAAAATCCTGAACAAAAAAGAATAAAGAAACAATAGACAAATAAATCACAGAAAATTCGAAAACGACTAAATTTTCGGAGTTAAACTAATAATGTTAGCATTCTTCTGTATTTTTTTTTTATAGTTTTAATATACTTAGTTAGATATTCACTCATTGTTTCTCCATTTTGAACGACATTAAGAGAAAATGAAAAAAAAAATGATGTCCGCCATTTTGAATCGCCATTTTGAAATCTTTAACGCCATTTTCATGAAGGCTAGCATATTTTTCGGATTCAGCATACTCGAAATAGGTTAAAAACTATGCTGGACCAAATAATAATTATTTGCCGTTAGAAGTTATTTCTAGCCTTCTTTTTAAAAATCAGGACCAGACTAATATTCATTTCCAAATTAAACACGCTACAAAACGTTACCAATGTATTTTTATCAATTGTTTGTAAGGGAATATAAATTTTTATGTGATCTCGGAAGTGTACATATGTAGATCCGTGTCTAATCTGTGACTTAAATGCATAGAAAAATATCGGAAGCAGTAAAATTCCAAGCATGGTTCCATAGTATTTTTGTGGTACTCACTCGTAACGAATTTCATTTAGCTGATTGGTCAGTTTGAAAGTATCGCCAGTGCATCGATTATCATATGAATTCATTCTTACGTCAGAAAATCTTGTTCCGTCGATCTGTTCATAATGGTAAAAGCCAGCTAGATTTTACATTTTTTTTTAAAATATAGCGTGTCAGCACAGTTAGGTACAATTTTCTCCTTTCACATAAAGGTAGATTTAAATAAAATACAGTGACCAACCAAAGGAGAAAATTGTACCTACCTGCGCTCGTATATTTTAAGGGCTTCAAAGAGTTGGGCGGGGTTAAAATGCAATAGGAATTGGATGAAAACATGATACCCCTACGCCAATAAAAGATCTAATAGTATATCTTTTAAATCAAGTTTCTAATTTAGTTAAATATAGTATTCTATAAAGGTACACATATCAGTGATTAGTTACATACAACAATTTGAGTAGAATTTAGACAGTAAATTTTTGTCAATTTATTAGGGGCTGCAAGTCACCTCATCCTTCCTGAATAATATATTGCCATGGTTACTGTAGCAACATTTTTTCTTTAAATTCTTTCAGAAGGTCACTACAGTTTTGTGCAAATTTTAATATATTTATGAAGTAAGATACAGGATATATCCTTTTCAATTTTAATTATTTTTTTTATTTTTTTTTCAGTATTTTAAAAAGTGTTAGTTATTTCATTGTTTTGTGTTGCTGTAGTCAAGGTTGAAAATTGTAAAACCAATCATTGATGAATGAAGATTAGGAAGTCTTTCTGTCAGCTCCTCCATGGTTGAATTTTCAAATGGGAGATCCCTGTTATACTAATAATTTTTTTTCAAATGAAAGCAAGGTCAATGACCATGTGACCTTGACATTGACCTTTACTGATTTAAAAAAGCTTTTTTGTACTTTCGCCATTACTTTTGAACCATTGGAGTTGAATGTATTTAAATCTTCTTTGTGTTCATACCCAAAACAACAGAATTGTTAAATATCAGAATTCGGGATTTTATAATAATTCCGCATCATCACGATAAACATGAACAATTTGTTAATAAATCAAATTATACAGAAAAACATTTCTCACTTACAGCTGCACCATCATTCTATTGTAGAATAGGGAGATGTAGAGGAAAAAATACAAATCTGCAGTGTATGGATATATGCAAATGTAAAATCCTGAACAAAAAAGAATAAAGAAACAATAGACAAATAAATCACAGAAAATTCGAAAACGACTAAATTTTCGGAGTTAAACTAATAATGTTAGCATTCTTTTATCCTTTTTATAGTTTTATTACTCTCAGTTAGATATTCACTCATTGTTTCTCCATTTTGAACGACATTAAGAGAAAATGAAAAAAAAAAATGATGTCCGCCATTTTGAATCGCCATTTTGAAATCTTTAACGCCATTTTCATGAAGGCTAGCATATTTTTCGGATTCAGCATACTCGAAATAGGTTAAAAACTATGCTGGACCAAATAATAATTATTTGCCGTTAGAAGTTATTTCTAGCCTTCTTTTTAAAAATCAGGACCAGACTAATATTCATTTCCAAATTAAACACGCTACAAAACGTTACCAATGTATTTTTATCAATTGTTTGTAAGGGAATATAAATTTTTATGTGATCTCGGAAGTGTACATATGTAGATCCGTGTCTAATCTGTGACTTAAATGCATAGAAAAATATCGGAAGCAGTAAAATTCCAAGCATGGTTCCATAGTATTTTTGTGGTACTCACTCGTAACGAATTTCATTTAGCTGATTGGTCAGTTTGAAAGTATCGCCAGTGCATCGATTATCATATGAATTCATTCTTACGTCAGAAAATCTTGTTCCGTCGATCTGTTCATAATGGTAAAAGCCAGCTAGATTTTACATTTTTTTTTAAAATATAGCGTGTCAGCACAGTTAGGTACAATTTTCTCCTTTCACATAAAGGTAGATTTAAATAAAATACAGTGACCAACCAAAGGAGAAAATTGTACCTACCTGCGCTCGTATATTTTAAGGGCTTCAAAGAGTTGGGCGGGGTTAAAATGCAATAGGAATTGGATGAAAACATGATACCCCTACGCCAATAAAAGATCTAATAGTATATCTTTTAAATCAAGTTTCTATTTTAGTTAAATATAGTATTCTATAAAGGTACACATATCAGTAATTAGTTACATACAACAATTTGAGTAGAATTTAGACAGTAAATTTTTGTCAATTTACTAGGGGCTGCAAGTCACCTCATCCTTTCTGGATAATATATTGCCATGGTTACTGTAGTAACAATTTTTCTTCAAATTCTTTCAGAAGGTCACTACAGTTTTGTGCAAATTTTAATATATTTATGAAGTAAGATACAGGATATATCCTTTTCAATTTTAATTATTATTTTTTTTCAGTATTTTAAAAAGTGTTAGTTATTTCATTGTTTTGTGTTGCTGTAGTCAAGGTTGAAAATTGTAAAACCAATCATTGATGAATGAAGATTAGGAAGTCTTTCTGTCAGCTCCTCCATGGTTGAATTTTCAAATGGGAGATCCCTGTTATACTAATAATTTTTTTTTCAAATGAAACCAAGGTCATGACCATGTGACCTTGACATTGACCTATATGCGTAAAAAAGCTTTTTTGTACTTTCGCCAGTACTTTTGATCCATTGGAGTTGAATGTATTTAAATCTTCTTTATGTTCATACCCAAAACAACAGAATTGTTAAATATCAGAATTCGGGATTTTATAATAATTCCGCATCATCACGATAAACATGAACAATTTGTTAATAAATCAAATTATACGGAAAAACATTTCTCACAAGAAATAGCTTCCAGTGTAAATAAGGAACTGTCTATCCTATCTAACTATGCGTCATTGCTTGTTTTCACATTCATATTGTGTATAAAGTCAAATTCATTACAAAGTATATAAATTATGAAATGGTTCAAAGGTTTAAATGTCGGCTTAAATATTTCGTTTCTATCATTCAAACATATCTGCAGACTATGTTTCCAATATTTAGCAGAGGCAGTGCCAATTTCCAGAATACAGCTTATGAGAGAGGTTAATTAACTGTTGATCGTTTTATTTTGGTATGTTTGCATTATATTTTACCAATCCTCGGCGATTTCAAGGACGGGGTGAAAAACTGTCACTGTTTTTACTGCTTTCGGGGTAAAACATTCATTTATCAAATATTCCTTGTCGATCGCAGCTAAATTCTCGGACGACCTCTGCCAAGTAAAAACTAACTCGAATGTGCTCTGCATGCGTCCAAGGGACATCTCTTTTTGCAATAATTTAATTATATGTTATCGAAAATTTGTAAAAACATCATTGAATGTTATATATTTTCAAATATAAATTGCTTGATCAAGAAGGAATATTTATTTGCCTAAAAAAAAAAATCATATTTCCTAAATTAATTGCACACTTTGTTGAACAAAATTCATCATATCTTTAAAAATATTCATGCTTTAATTGTTTCAAACCGCTTAATCAGAAACAGGCACATCTTATCTTACACAATAAAAGTATGTCATTACATAGATAATATATAAGAATAAATTATAAGATTGATTTAATTGTTTACTACAGCAATCTTTACAGGGAAAACATAGATCAAAAACTTTATTGACAAACAGAAGTTCCTGACGGGAAGTTAAGATCTGTTGTGAAGTCACCTTTGAAAAAAATGAATATATCCTTTATATAGAATAATGAAGATACCGAACCCGAGTATATTTTTCATTAGTAGAAGCCTAAGTCATAATATATCTTTTAAAAATTAAAGCCGCTTAATCCGAAACAGGCACATATTATCTTACACAATAAAAGTACGTCATTACATAGATAATTTATAAAAATAAATTATAAGATTGATTTAATAGTTTACTACAACAATCCTTACATGGAAAACATAGATCGAAAACTTTATTGTCAAACATAAGTTCCTGACGGGAAGTTAAGATCTTTTGTTAAGTCACCTTTGAAAAAAATAAATTTATTGGTTATATCTAATTATGAAGATAATCCAAACACGAGTATTAATTTCCATAAGTAGAAGCCTATTTATAATTTTTAAATATTATGAAATTAATTGAATATAATGCAAAGTAATTTTCATAATAATGTGCATATCTAAAGAATAAAGGAAAATTAGACATTTAATAAAAAATAATAAAATGAAGTTAGTAACGAAGGCTAAAGTACCTTTAGGCTAAATTGTCCTTGTGAAAAAAAAAATGCTCAGGTTTGATCTTCATGAGTATACATGAAAGCGATAAATTTAATTTTTCGAAGGAGATTTCATGCGATATAAACAATTAACATAGGATTATTTTTTGTGTGACCTCACAAAAATTATTTTTCAACTTTTGATTTTGAATTTTGATATCTTTTAAAAGAAAAAGACTTTGGGGATATATTTGACAAAAGTTGTTACAGTTTATGGACAACTATTTTTCCAAGAAGGAAAACGAATATATTTTTTTCGCGATTAGTAACATGCAAAGTGAAAAGTGCAATGATGACAAGCTTAAATTCAGAGAATTTGTGTCCCCCGCTTAGGGAAAAAGTAAACCATGCGCAATTCCGGGGGGGGGGGTGCGATCCCCTTGACTGAATTTGTAGAATTATTAAATCTATACATTTATATTGAAGCAAATAAAATATGCCAATATGGAAATGAAGGCTCGATTACTTAATCTTATTACGTGTTTAGAAGATTCATTTTATATAGAATATTATCAGACTGTAATGATGATTTTATGAGCTGGTACAAGCCAGACGTCTCAACTTTTTCATTTCACATGCTGAATACTATCATTTAGTAAAACAAAAAGTATTAAAAAAAGAAAGTTGATCGTCCGGGATTCGAACCCGGGGCCTCTCAAGTGTGAGGGAAGCGACCTACCACTACATCATGAAACTGCTTTACTTTACGCAAAATTATTTCCAAACATGAGGTCACTAAAACACTTTTGAATTGTCAAAATGATACAGAAAGTTTAATTTTGCCTTGATTAAACAGTTCTAATAAATCTAATGAGAATATAAAGTCCTTCGAGAACCTGTATTATACGTAATAAGTCTCCACATGCCCCTTTGCTAAAAATAGCGACATTTAATACAACAAATACTAATAAAACAAACGGGACAGGCCACTTTTAGAGGGGTGAGAGAAGCCCTAGGGAGTTTGGTATAAAATTACATTGCAAAGTCTCAAAATCTTCTTGAAATATCGTCCGGAAACAATAGTGTCCCGCGCATACAGAAACTTCAAATTAACAACCTTGAACTATGACCTTTTGACCTAAAAATCAATAGGAGTCTTCCTTTGACCACAGGGAGTTGTTATGTTAAATGTCATAACGAAAGCTCAAAGGGTTCTCGAGATATCGCGCGGAAACGAAAGTGTTATAACAGACAAAATTTGCAATGTTATGACCTTGACATTTGATTTCTTTACCTTGAAATCAATAGGTTTCTTCTTTAGTCCATAATGAGTTGCTATGCAAAATTTCATCGCGAAAGCTAAAAGAGTTTTTGAGATATCGTGTGGAAACGAAAGCGTTACAGACAGACAGAAATACGGACGGACGGACGTAAAGACCCAAATTAATATCCCCCACTTTTCAAGCGGGGGCAATAATGAAAACTATTAAACAATTCAAGATAAATAAATATTCTTTACTAATTATTTATTTAAACCACTCTGCCACAACATCAGGAATGTGTTTTACAGAGAAATAAAAACGCCGTGCTCAAATACTAGTAGTGTTCTATAAAGGCAAACATTTGCAAATACAAATATTTACATTTGCAAATGTCTTTCATTTATGCAACACTACTGAAAGCATCGCGTATCTATATTTGTATAAATACCGGTACAGGGTCAAGAGGTCATAGATGTACGTATGTTTAAACGTTCGACGTAATTTCTCAGTGACATCATAAAGGGTCGACGCACGTTCAGTAGATAAAATATATGCCGTTGGGTTTGAAAAATAATGCATTTCACACGTCGAAAGTCACAATCAGGTAAATATAAAGTATGAATAAGTCACAAATGTAAGTATAAGAAATAAAGTATCATTTAAAACATGTAGCAGGATATAAATACAGGTTGGTACGAGATCAAATTCAACATTAGCCCATGGGCTTTATTGAATTTAATCTCGTGACCAACCCGTATTTATTTTCCGATAGATGTTTTGATATATGATACATGTGATATAAGAAGGATATGAAGATAACGAACAGTATTCAATCTCAAAGTCCATAAAACAATATACAAGATAAGAGCAGAGCAAACACAGACCCCCGAAACATCAGAGGTGGGATCAGGTGCCATGGAGGAGTGAGCATCCCCTGCCGACCGGTCACACCCGCCGTGTGCTCCTTGTCATGATCAGGAAAAAACGGGAAAAAAATCCGTTGTCAATTCAGTGTATAAATAATGGACTAACAATTGGTATGAAAATCGTCAGTCAGCATTTGACTCAATGATAAATTGTATTTGCTGACAAGGTCATTGTATCGATCATAGAACTTATGAAATGATGACTTTAAACGAGACTGCTGATATTCTTGATTCATCAACTTGCTTGTCAATAATTTACCTCGTTTCAGAAGTTGTTCATACGTAGAGCACGTTCTTGCGAGTTAAAGGCCACAGCAAGTGTTTTCTTCTTTTCACGAATAAGATTTTGCATAAATTCTGCTTCATATGAATATAAAAATAAGTCTGCTAATAACGGAGCGCAATTTTTACCCATGGGAATTCCGATAGATTGTTGGAATATCTGGTCTCCAAAAACCACGTAGATATTGTCTATCAGAAACTCAATCATCTTCTTGATGTCAACTTCAGAGTACTTATGTGTGCAATCAGAATCTGTTTTAACAAAATAATTTTGCAAATGACCAATGACGAGGTAAGTAAATTTACGAGTTCCATTTTTATTGAAGAAGCAGTTGTCAATGATATCAGAAAGCCTGGATTTTAATTTGTCGTGGGGAATTGTTGTGTATAAAGTTGAAAAGTCGTAAGTTTTTAAGCTTGTGATTTTTGTAAAGTCTTGTGATTTCAAATTGTCCAAGAGTTCTTTGGAACTTTTGAGTATTCACATCTGATTCACACCACTTCTTAAATATATTGTTGTACTGTACTCTTAAAGTTTTTCCTTCACTACTGTCAATATCTTAGTGAGGAATAATGAAAGAGGCTTGGTTGAACATTTAACGGAATCTGCAATGTATCTTTGATCAAAGATCAAAGATATAAGAAGATTATTAAGGTCTTTCGTCTTCACGGAAGACCTTCTAGTGATTCTACTGTTTCTTCTACTTCTTATTATTATTATATTTTTCCCCAAAATTTGGTACACCCGATATCTCGAAAACTGTTCAGCGGGTTTTCTGTGAAAATTTCAGGAATTATGCGTCATTATATGAAGTTATGCATGGATAGGAAAGTTTGGAATACTCACCTTGGTTCCAAGCTATTGACAATTTTCTGATTTTGAAATGCAATTTTGTCCTCCCCTTTTTCCGAAAATGGTTTAAGATATAAATTAAACTGGAGACTTATTAGAGATAAAAGATGATGACTTTAAGATATGGGTATTCATCTTTTTGGGCGTCGTCAGTACTTCCGGTTGCTCCCGGAAACAAAATAAAAAAGTCTGTATATTCTAACTTTTTTGTTTTTCAATATTTTTCATTCATTTATGTATGTTAATAGATATGTTTATAATGCTTACTGTATAATTAGTTTGAATATTGCTATATTCAAACTCTAAATATTATCATATAAAAATCTGAAGCGGGTCCAAAATAGCGGCTCTCTCTATCAACGCCGACATTTCGCAATAGAGGTTTGCTTGAACGAAAGTAACATAGGGACAAATGAAATGTAAAGGAATACTTGGATTGTCACGTTATAGTTACGTTGCAATTCTGTGTCAAACTAATTTCTGCTTAAACATCTTCTATAATTGGTGTTGACTGGTTCTCAAAGTAGAAAAAGAAAAGACTAAATGTGCAAATGATATCTTCAGATTTGCACCACGGAAAAACCAGATCTTAAATCATTGTTATAACTAATGGTTTTTCAAGGAAGAATGTTAATGAATACAGTAAGTATAAAATTTAACCACTGCTTTATAGTGATATTTTTTTTACGTTTTCAGCTCGATTTTACGTTTTTTCCGGAATCAGACGGAAGACCTCTCGTTGCTCGCCACGAGATGGTATCTAGTTTTCGTTATTTTCATTGGAGTCCGACACACTGTTCGGTTGCACCAAAGTTACGTAATAACAGCCTAGTCTGTTCAGTTAGGACTGTGTTTGTGCATTCACTTCGATTATATTATATAACTATTATGAACCTCAGTGAAGCTATCACTTTCTGTGTTTTCGGTCACTATCAATTGCCATGAGTCCTTATAATCACATAAATACCTACACTGAAGTCCATAATTGTTAATGATACCTTATTTCTTAAATACCCGATTTTGAGTATTCTCTCCAAACTGTGTAATAACAAGGTGAAGAAAACCTTGTATATAATTATTTTTTTTTGTTTTAAATTGGGTGTTATTAAAAGAATTATGTACTCGTAAATTGAAAAAAGAAATCATTGTAGCCTATGAATATCTTTTTCCAGGCAACTAGTTTGTTTCTGAAGCTTAAAAAGAGAATATCTCAAGTTTTGAACATGATGTCAGATGTAATCATACAATGAATAAGCAAAACAGCTTACTTAAAATCATAATTATGTGGCCTTTTAAATATAAATGAAAAAAAAAAAACTTTTGATATTAAAGTCAATTTTTCTCCAGATATTAATATCAAATCTAAAAGTATCGTTTTCTTTATTGCAATAATATTTTTGAGTACCATAAACCATAATTTATATAACTTTTAAGGTAAAATTTAGTCCTGCATTGCACTTGACGTAATAGAATGGATTATTCTAAAAAGAACCACCAACCAATATGTATGAGAGTTGTCCATGAAAAACGCGAACATTTTCAATATTTCTTGTGTCTTGTTTCACTAATACTATGAAGTTCAAAAAATTGGTATACATCCGGCACATCATAATCAATATTTGTTACATAATTTACAGAAATTTCAATAAAATCGCATCTCTACGTATAAACAACATTTTTATCTTTGATCAACGAATCATTAAAAAAATTCGGCGCAACATCGACGTCGTCAAAACGTGACTCGTGGGAGTTTTATAAATTGTTTAGGAATTGTGCATCTTTTAAAAAAAATCGAACCATGAATTCTGTACTGCCTTTGATTTTCTTTTAACTATCAATTTATTTCACAAATGCAATAGCTACAGTTCAAAATAAATCTAAATCTAACTGCTCGCATTATTAGCGGCGAGCGCCACTAATGACTTCCAGCTCTCAACCTTTTAATTGTCATTTTTGTAGATCTACTAAAGGTTTCTTCCATCGTAACAATCTTTAAAACTCTTATGGATAACTGCTCGGGTGGTGCTCAGTTTGACACAAGAAAACACAACTAATAGTTGAGGAATTGGAATGGTCTTTTATTTAACAAATAAATGACAAAGTATTATGCAAATAAGACTATAAAACAGTAAAAATACAACAAACTAAAAGCACAAAACCATAATTCAATAGAAGGAGTTGTGTCTTGTTAAACATTCCATAAAGCCACATCCCTAAAAATAGAATATAAAAAAGTCATACACATAGTATTTAGACTAGAATAAATAAAAGTTATGGGACAAGATAACTTGGCAAATTGTATATACAAAAAAGTGTCAAAGATGGGGTATCTTCCGCCACCTATCGCTTTACTATGTTACTCTTTACAAAGTACAAACCCGCGTGTCGCATAGGTAAGAACGTCTGCGCGGTTTATAAAGCGTAAACTGCCCCAATCCAGTTTATACCGTATACAATGGGTAGCTATTAAATTCATTCCTTAAATAAAGGCAAACGAACATTGCGTGGAAAAAAGTAACAAATGAATTTTAAATGCACATTCGTTGTTTTTTTACGTTAATTCAACAGGGTTTTTTTTTTTTATTAAATTGTGTCAAACAATGTACATTTTGGTGTTCATAAAGTATTGAAAATGCATATAGTTCCTACTGTTTATAAGATTTGAACTTCATAGCCGCTAACGCGCGGTATTCAATTAGTCGGCATGGCCAGGTGTGTTATAGGACCGAAGCCATCCCAAAATATGAATTCAATGCTGAATTGAATATTGTTTCTAAATGTATATTACGTCACAACCTTATATTATTTTGCGACAAAGACGAATATATCATTTCTCAATATGTGCTATAAATGAATAAATTTGGTTAGGAGTTTATGAAATATTTCAAAAGTTCGCGTTTTTCTGGGACAACCATCGTATATAATTTTAAGATACGATTTAGCCCCGCTATGAACTTGGCATAACAGAATGGATTATTCCAAACTTAAAATTAATGACTGACATGTTTTTATTTTTCTTAAATAAATTATTCCATTTTCAGACCCAGCTTGTCTAGAAATAAATGCTGAAAGAGGATGCTACGTTGCAGATTCAACTTGCATTTATCATGTTTATAATAACGGGTAAATATGAGAGTTTAAACTGAATAGCAATCGTTTGTTGAAAATAACCATGCCTATAACATGTATAACAGATTTAAAAAAAATCTTATCTCACAATTAATTAAAGATGTTAAATCTTACTAATTGAATAGAAAAATAACTTCAAATCAAATATTCTCAAACTGTCTTTTGGATTGAAAAGGTTAATCTTCAAAAAATTGTGTGAACATGTTTAAAATTGTGTGAACATCTTTAAAGATCTTGACTTTTAAATATTATCAAATTTTTAACACAATTTATTTATTTTTAAACCGTTACAAGAAATATATTAAGGCACTTATTATGGATCAGGTCATTGTAACTCAAAGATTTGAGAAAATCACATGTACGAGGGTTGTCCCGTAAAATCGTGGACAGAGCGTTTTTCTCGAAAAGGAATGGATGGATTAAGCTGAAAATTTCGGTAAATGTTTATTTATCATATAAGTGAATTTTTTTTGGATAAAATATAGGCAAAAATAAAGATTTTATTATGCTCGAATGTGCACGGGGTATTGTCCTACGGCGCACGGTCAAAAAACCAAAGTTTTATTAAAGTATACTCAAATTTGAATTCAAATTAAAAGTTTTAAATACATAAGGTTTGGATTAAAATTATCCTAATTCAATTTCACAATCAATTTTGTAGTCTTTGTAAAAATTTTAAGGCATTTGGTTAATTTTTGGCATTCGAAATGGGAAAGTGGTAAATATAACACATGAAAAATGGCGACGTTTTATGACGTTACGGCGCACCGGAGAGCAGTTCAGTTTTATCTAGATGTTGTAATGACACATTTAGAGACTTGAAATGATCATAGAAGTAAAAAAGATTATATCTTAAATATACAAATTAAATGGGAGTTTTCTTAGCGAAGTCTTTTTTGATCGAGTCCCTGGAAAGTACAAAACATACGGACAAATTCCTAATGCAATTATAGCAAAAGACGCTGTCACAGTAGATCGCCGATATGGGATTTTCTATTAGTTGAATGATGGTGAGAATATTGTCCGTAACTTACTAATAAATCCTCAGAAGATCACATGAAGGTGCCAATTGGTTCTTCGACTGTTTATGGAGACTAAAGAATGTGTATCAATGTAATTCCTAAACTTAAGTCGGACTCATCCAACTTCAATTTCAGCAAAGATAAAACGTGACGCTGTTTTAGACACTTTGACGTTATAATCCATGCGCCGTAAGGTGATACAATACATGGCATAAAAACTCATAATTTGTTTATTTATGCATATATTTATCAAAACTTTGCTGTGTTTATTACTAAAATATGTACTAAATAATAGGGAAATTTCAGAACACAGTGCTGTTTAACTTTCACAATTTTACGGGACAACCCTCGTATTAAATCTCTTTTTTTTGTTAAATTGACAAAACGTTTAATAAATAATCTTTATGTGTCAGGGTGATATTTATCAAAATCATTTACATTTTAACTTTATTTGAAAACTAACACGAGAAAAATATTCCTTTTGATGCATAAACCCTTCTAATGTTTGTATCTTTAGTGTTTAGTTGAGGAATTGGCTTTATGTTATGTTATACCCCTCAGCGTTTACTTATCATTTTTGTTAGAGTTTCTGGATCAGAATTTCTTTTTTTAATTTTTCTATGCCCCATATATTGTTTCTTAGTTGTATAGATGCTGAATCATGTATGCTTCATCATATCATTCCGGCTTCAGAGGCTAGATCTTCATATATTTTTCATAATTATTATTTGATATTTTTAGAGAAAGGGTAAGTTCTTAGAGAGGGAGTCATTACTTAGAAGCTACATGTACCTGGACCAATTCAATTTTAACGGATTATGCATCTAAAGATTATGATAGTGGATCTAACCTAGCTGAAGTAAAGCTGGATATAGCCTATGTACCAAATTTAGTTTGTGGGACAGGAATTTCTAAGTTAATTAAATTAAAAATCCTACGGCTTCAAAGGTTACAGGTATTATTCATTTGAGAGAGAAAAAAATCTTTCAGACTTCATTATTCGGATAATGAAATAGATCTTTGTTTTCTGACTGAAAGATCAAGTTCAAATTTTTGAGTTAACCCATTCCAAAGAAATTTTAAGCTTTACTTGGGTGATATAGGTTATTCTTCTATGGATGAAAACTACCAGACTTGCTTCTGATTATGTATCTGACCTACATTTACTAGCGCTGTTTGAATTCAGTAAATGATGTCCTGAGCCTTATGACAAACAACATAGAAATAATATTTCATTTTAAAGATTTCCCTTATCATCGAATCTTTAATGAATGAATCACAGTTTATGTGACCACTTTTCATTACATAGTTTCAATGTTAGAAGCTGGTAAACAAGGAATATTCACTACACTGCATTAAAATGAATGGCAAAGAATCAATAAACTAGAGTGAAATTAAACGCTTCATAAAAGCTGCTGTAAAATTTTTTTTTGAATCCCAAAAAATATTTACTGAAATATGTGAAATTTACAGCAATCAATATCTCTGTTATAGACACATCAGCAGGTGGATTTCAATGAACAAAAATGATATAATAATGGGGAACAAAATAGGTACCTTCCTCGACGATAAACTTACGGCTACCAATTGACTGTTTGCCAAAATTCAAAAAATTATTACTGATGATATTGAGTGACTTTAAGACATATTGCAAAATTGATATGCATCATTTTGGGGGTAATTGACACTGTTTTGTAAAATGAGTTTAATGTACAGCGTGTAAGTATATTAAAACAATTGTTTGAAAAATCAAAAAAAAATGTAGTAATCCACGTTTGTCTGAATTTCAAAGAGATAATGAATCCTGAATCCATTGCTTTACACTCCCAAAACACTTTTACAATAACATTTACTTGACAAAAACAGCCAAGGTCTGAGAGAAGCAAAGAATTGCAAAGCACAAAACAGTTTTAGATTGTATTTTCTTAAATATAAGAAGTCTTCTTCTTCACATTCTTATTCGTAGAGGCAGTTCAATTTCTGGAAAAGTCTAGAAAGCAATTTTTTGCAAAAAAACAGAAGTTTTAAGAGAGGCTGGAACCAAAATTAGAATTCTACAACATCAAATTTCTTCATGACAGCGTCCAAACCCACACGCCATGGAGAGTAAAGGAGTTTTGGTGATAAATAGATAGTTAATGTTTTCTCAACATTCACCAGATCCTTCACCCTTTGACTCGTTTCATCTTCATATGAAAACAAAAACACTTTTCAGGAAAAAAAAAACAAGTCAAGGAAATCTTATGATCTGCCATATTCCAGTATACGAATAGGCATACCTGTTCCCATTCAAAAACGTTCAGCAAAATCTGTTCTAAAGATCAATTAGAAATTTGAAAAATCGGACATGTGTTTAAAGTAAAAGAGAATATCTAAATGAAATCATTAAGACTAATTCAATTAATTGAAAAATCGTGTTTTTTTTTCTTTCCGAGCAATGAGGATATTATTTATTGAACAGTCCTTGTAAACAGATATCAGTTTTAAGAGAGGTTTTTCCTAAGTTTCTTTTTCTATCACAGTAAATGTATGACTTATTTTGACCAGACTTTCATGATTGCTGCACATTACTACATTGTAGATTTGTGGAATCTTATTTCATTTTCAGATGATTGAACAAAAGAATATTCATTGAAAAAAACTACCCAATTCAAACTTGCATTAATGCTGCATTTTTATTACTTTCAGTAAGTTGAAAAAGTAAATGATTTTTTCGACTTAATTACAAACTCTTCACAATGAAACATGATTTCATTTTTTTAAATTAAGAAACGTTTTATTATGACACAATTAAAATAACTGAACTTTAATCGATCAATTATAAGGTAAAAATTTATATTTATCTTCGTGAATTAAAAATGATTTATTTTTTTACGAATCATTCCTATATAGCGTAAATCTGACTTGATGCAGTAGGCACTATATTGTTTTCATTTCATTTCCCCCGCTGGAAAAGTGGGGCTTATAAATTTGAATCTGTCTGTCCGTCTATCTAGCTGTTCGTCCGTCCGTCTTTCTGTCTGTCTGTAACGCTTTCGTTTCCACACGATATCTCAAAAACTCTTTTCGATTTCGTGATGAAATTTCGCATAGCAACTCACTATTGACTAACAAAGAACACTATTGATTTCAAGTTAAAAGTCAAAGGTCATAACATTGCAAATTTTGTCTCTTATAACGCTTTCGTTTCCGCGCGATATCTCGAGAATCCTTTGAGCTTTCGCAACGACATTTTACATAACAACTCCCTGTGGCCTAAGGAAGACCGTTATTGATTTTGAGATCAGAAGGTCAAAGTTCAAGGTCGTTAATTGATACTTTCTGTATGCGTGTAACACTATTGTTTCCGGGCGATATTTCAAGAAGATTTTGAGACTTTGCAATGTAATTTTATACCAAACTCCCTAGGGCTTCTCTCACCCCTCTAAAAGTGGCCTGCCCAGTTTGTTTTATTGGTATTTGTTGTATTAAATGTCGCTATATTTAGTACAGGGGCATGTGGAGACCTATTACGTATAATACAGGTTCTCGGCGGACATTATATCCTCAATAGATTTACTAGAACTGTTTAATCAAGGAAAAATTAAACATTGTGTAAAAATTTTGACAATTATACAGTATGTAAATGACCTCATGTTTGCATATAATTTTTTTAAAGAAAAGCCTTTTCGTTGTGTAGTGGAACATGTATGTCTCTCCCCTAACACTTGAAAGGCCCCAGGTTCGAATCCCGGACGATCCACTTTCTTTTTTTTTAATACATTTTTTACTAACTGATAGTATTCGGCATGTAAAATGAAAAAAAGTTGAGACGTCTGACTTGTACAAACTCATATAAACATCATCACAGTCTGATAAATATGCTATATTAAAAGAATCTTCTAAACACGTAATAAGATTAAGTATTCAAATCTTCTTTTCCATATTGGCATATTTCATTTGCTTCAGTTTACATGTATAGATTTAATAATTCTACAAATTCTGGCAGGGGGATCCCCCCTCCGGAATTGCGTTTGATTTACTTCTCTAAGCGGGGGACACAAATTCTCTTAATTAGCCTGTTTGATATAAATTGACTGTATGCAACCATAGCAATATTAAAAAGGTGAATTGATTTGAAAAATAAAAAAAATCAGATTGCTTTTCAGCTTGAAAAAAAAGTTACATCACTCAGGCTGATGGTAAAAATAACGAAAATTTGTTACCAGCAAAAAAAAAAAAAGGTCATATAATGTTTCTTAAGGGGGAAGGATCGTACATACACTGACATTTCTATTGTTTAGTTTTTATTGGTGCAATTTTAGAATGAACAAAACTGTAAATATTTATTTTCTATAGTGAACTTTATTCTAGAGTAATTATCTGCGTTCCTATAGACATGGTATGCTGCCTTCAATAGATATATCACCTTTAACAGAAATGTCTTCCTTGTCAAACAGAACAAAATTACCGAGAACAAGACAATGAGTTTAACTCTGAGATGTAGTGAAATATTTCACATATGTAGGGTAATTGTGATACATAGATAATCCATTTTCTTCCAACATTCTAGCATTAAAGATTAAGGCTATATCAGAGACATTGACATTCCTTTAACTGACATCGAATTTTAGATATAACAGTAATAAGGATATGGAGATAACAAACCGTATTCAATATAAACAATTCAAAATAGGAACAAGCAAACACGGACCTCCGAATCATCAGAGGTGGGATCATGTGCCATGGTGGAATGAACATCCCCTGCTGACCGGTCTAAGTTTAAGTATAAAACTCTAAATTATAACGAAAAAGAAAGTACATGATTAAATATATAATCGTTTTTTCTACAAAAATTTTTGTAAAGAAAGCAGATTTTTTTATTTATATCTTTTTTGATTAGAAAAAAACGTGCTTATTGTCCGCGTATTGCTGAACGTTTTTGAATGGCAACAACTTGCTAGAAAGCAATGTATTCAAGGGCTAGTAAATTAAATATGTAAAGAGAACTTAAAAGGTTTGAAAATTGATATTATGAACATAAGAGTAGTGTTTATGCAGTGTATATAAATGTAATAAAATTGTATAGCGAGCAGCATTCCCACATTTCTGATTGTTTGCTATCTTTAGAGTATAATTAATATATATTTAGACAAACAAACTAAGGGGGACAGAGTTTTCACGAATTGTGATAATTAATCTCGGATTTAATATTTAGGAAGACTAATCCACAAGATAATTTTCTAAAGCAAATTGTCTCCTATCAGTGCGCAAAAATTATTTTTTCGCGAAAAAAAAAGATTAAGTTTACTGAATAAACCATTTAAACTATTAATAAATGAAAAAAAAAAGTTATAGCGTCTAAAGCTTTACTCGTATGGTATTTATTATACAATTATAATATGGAACAATGTTTTTCCTTTTTGCATTGCACATATTAACTAAGCTGACAGTAGCCATATCAGCCTATTCTATTAAGAATACAAAATAAGAAGAGTGCAAAACATGGAAATTTTTAAAAACCAGAAGTGGGACCAGGTGCCTAGGAGGAGTAAACATCCCTGTCGACCACTCAATCCCTCTGTGTATTGACCAGGTTAACAGTGAAATCAGTATTAAAGGCGCTATCGGTGCATATTGTGAATAACGGTGAATAATATATGTTTTCTACGTCATGGTACTAGGTACATCTAATATTTTCAGGGGTTCATGTGTCCCATATGTCCTCTACATTCTGTGTTTGTAATGCAAACTTGAATATTGTCACAGTTTATCCCTATATACCGGTACTAGTAATTGATATTATTAATTGAATTGGCAGCAAAATACCGAATACAGCAGTGATTCCAGCCACTACCTCTGCAGCAACAGGGAATGTTGTTACCTTAGCCATGGCTGTTGTATTTGGAATGGCATTCTTTCTGCTTATTTCTTCACTGCTTGTGTATTTCCTGTATATGAGAAGAAAAAATCGTAAGTTTATGTGTGTGAGTGAGGGTGTGTTTGTGAGTGTGTGAGCGAGGGGAGGGAGAGTGTGTCTGAGTGTGTGTCGGGACTTGCTGATTTATTTTAATGTGACACTTTTAAGGGACATGTATACAGTAACATTTCTGGTTTATATTCAATTTACAAAGTTCACTGTCTTACAACTTAATTTTACTTTTTCTTGATTAAAAATTTAAGAAACTTTATAATACATCATAGATTTCACCCCTTTCCCAGATATTAATGATAAACTTTGGCTAATGATTTTTAGTGATGTTTTACAATCCAAGGTATAAAAAATTTATAGTTTTTTGTATGTTTCAGATAAGAGAATAATATAAACCAAAAGAGTGTCTCCATTTATATGATTAATATATGATGATATAAGTAATCGACAGTAATCTATAATGGAAGATATTTTTTTTATTAATTGCTACATGTATCGTAATTTAAACACCCAATTTTATGTTAAAGCCCCCAACATCTACCTGATTCAAGATCAATAATTTACCGCTTGTCAATCATTAAAAAAACAATAGCTTCTGATTTGATTGACATATCAGCTACCTGTGCTACCTGATAATCTGAGTTTGCATGTTTTGAAGACAACTGCCTTCTCGCACGCCAAACTCTTTCATGTACCCACCTTGTATACACGCGGGTTAGAAAACTCCATATGTTTGAATTTTATTTCAAAAAAATAATTGAAAGTACGTATATTATTAGAACATTGACATCATAAAATATTTTTTTCTATCTTCACAGCTGTTTATTACTTGTAAGAACCTATTACTACAAGTAACCTGTAGAAAAAAGACTGTCCACAGAAACCGGCTCAATTTCCCGTAATATGGACGTCCGACGATTAAAATTATTTTTTAAGAAATGGAATATAAGAAAAATAGTCAGCATTAACGGCATATAGTTTACAAAGGATGTTTTATTTTGTACAAAGTTTATTTCAGAATTAATACTCGATTTTCCTTTAGCGTCTGTCTATATTCGTAATGAAAAGGTGAAGATAATTAATAGTGATCGATTCTGAGGAGATATATTTCTTACGATAAATTTTTTTAACACAAGAACAATCGAAAATATTGAATATTTTGGAAATTGTTGGCCAGAAAATTTAAAATAAATAAATAAATAAAATTCCGATCTTGGTAAATGTTCACATGCAAGACGGAAAAATGGATTTTTTTTTTCAATATTTAGACTTTATTTATTATAGTGATTTCGTTTATTGCAGATTAAAAAAAATGTCTTTGTGGTTTTTACTCGTGATTTTTTATTTCATTTAGCGTAAACATTTTATGAAATGATATATCTTTATATTTTTTTTCCTTCAAAACATTACGATTAATGCTGTTAGTTTTCAAATAAAGTTCATATCAAAATAATTATTTTTCGTAGTTTCACTCAAAAATGGACACAAAACACGTAATGTTGACCCTGATTACCAAACACAGACTTCCTGTGTACTGCTACGTCTGTATAGGTTTTTGACAACTTGGGTATTGGGGGTCTCCAGGTAAATAACATCACTGTTACTTCGACCACTCCCCCTCCCCAGGTAACCGTACGGTAAAAAATTGGGTCTTTAATCGATTACAGCTAAAATTTCCAATGCAATACTAATTCTTTTTAGATTACTTTCAATTAATTTATACATAAACATATACTTTATACATGAAAGACATGTAACAGAATATAATATATAGCAAAAAAAAGGGTGAGAATGCTTTTAAATAAATACAAATTATTTAAAACATCATTTTAACATTGTGTTAGCTAAGACCTAATGGAAAATAATAGGAAAGTGCTTATCATATTTTTTGTGTCTTAAATTTGCAAAATTATTTCCGTGTTTTCATTCAAAATTTACTTGTTCTGTCAATTAGTGTGTGTATTTTAAACGAGTGGGGTATTACGAGTCACTTTGTTTATCTTGACTAATTGGCTGGGATACCCTGTCTGAAGATAATGAGGTGTAAATTAGGAACTACATAGTATTTTATTATTAATAACTCCACTGGTTTATTTCCTGAACGTCTATCTGAGTTAAACTCCTTAGCATTTCCTCTTATAGCATAGAATCGACGTACAACATTCACAAAGGAAGGTGTATTCATCTTTTCTAATACTTCAATGTGCACCGCCTTACAGCACATACAGGTAAACAAAGCTGCTCATCTCTTAGAGTAGGCACTCCTTCCACGCATACGCCTAGCTGTCACACTCCATGGCCAAAAACAGTCCACTTCACTGTAAGTAGGTAGGTTCGCCATCTTCTGAGTAAGATCAGGTCTTTTACATGGGTCTACGTTGACAAGGACAATCTTCCCACAAGATCAGCCAACTCAATCCTTTCACACAATCCAATCGGGTACAAGAGGACGTGATAATGTTTTCATTTCCCTTTCCAGACGGTAATTCCTTAGATGAACTCTCCCCGCCATTCTCTTGCCCAGTGTCTCTGTGAAAGTGCATACATGTAACATAGCGGTCGCTCTTACATACATCACAACTCACTTTTAGTTTGCACATGTTGGCCCTATGCTTTCACTTGCAGCAACGGAAACAGTTTCAGAAAGTCGCGTTTATTTGGGAATGTCATTGCCAGAAAGGCACAGCATTGTAACAAGGTATGATCAGCCTTGTGTATAGGGTACCGCATAGAGGATGTTGGTGTTTTGTTACCAACGTCTAACTTCCGAACAAAGACCTTGGTAGTAGGACCTTGTCTGATGGATACATGGTACTAGAAATAAGACCTGGGTCGTTTTTCAATTCACACTTGTCCTGTATGAAAGTGACAAAAATGCTGAATGGTGGGAATGGAACATGATTCAAACGTTTATACTGAGATGCACGGGTTGCCCATTTATCTTGTACTTGATTGGTGAGTTTACTTACAATAGGTAATATGCCTGAGGAAGTGTCGTAGTATCCAGGTAGTCTATTAGGAATATTTTGGATCTTGCTTGTTGGACTCAATCTCATACAGCAAGTGAAGTAGATCACAATAACACTTTGGATCTGTCTCTGTAATTTTTAGTAAGTTCTTTAGCTGTGACTTCAATGCTGCCTGCACGATTTCTGGTTCCCATAGAGATCTCGTAATCGTGCCCATATCAGGGATAAACCCCTCTCAGGTTGGTGAGTATTTGCTGAGAGTATGGATCTTGCATATCTTTTTGATACGGGGCCAAACTATTGTGTCAATAAATAAATTTCTTCGATAAGCGATACCTTCAATTCCTTCAGAATATTCAGGAAACCAACCTTCCACACTGTTTAATCTTTGGTCGAGTCATCAAAGGCTGAGAAACGATGTATTAGTATTCTTTTTCAAAAGGTAGTTACTGAGGTCAACTAGAGGTGACTGTTCAAGAGATTGGACATGACTGCCTGGTGGAAAATGAAATCCTGGTTGAGTGATGCTTGTAGGTCTCGAGCTATGTGAGGCACTATCATGTTGAACATAGTTAGGTATGATCTCTGAGTGGTTGCTGGCCTGCGAGTTTACATAAGTTTCAGTTCTTTCCCTGGCCCTCTGTTCCACACTTTGTTCTTCAATGAGAAATTGAAAACTTCCTCGTAATTTTCCATGGCATTCACTTCTGCGTCTGCCATAGCTGCTGCTTCTTTTTTCTTAGAAAGCCATATATCAATATCAGTGGCTGCCTTTTTGTTTTCCAGAGCCGCCTGCTCTTCCAAGTATTTAAGTCTAGTTTGCTGGGTCTCCGCATTCACTCGTTTTTTTAAAATCTCTGATATTGTCTTTGAGGCTTGTGGTGAAGTCCTGGATTTAAATTCAAACTTCTCTGAAACTCGGCTGCCTCCAATAGTCTATTATGCAGAGCATCTCGAAATGTGAACACTATATCAGAATATGTGATATACTGAGACCAATGCTACTCCAGTTTTTGTAGAGCTTATTCTGTGTGTGATCTTTCAAGGAAGTTTGCTAGGGCTTGACTTTCTGTTTGAATTTTGCTTTTATTAATATAGAGACAAAATTTACAAAATTTTCCTTATTTTACATTGTAAGTGAAACAAATTAAAGACAAACAAGACAACATGTATAATACCCATATTAAGTGAACATTTTATCAATTTAAATTCAATCATAGACTGGCCTAACATAAGCAAAATTAATGCACTATGAGTTACATGTAGGTTAAATATCACATAAACCTAGGATCAGTACAGAATTTGCATTCATAGCAGAACTCAACACAATACATAAAATACTTACTTATGGTGCAGGGATTGCATGTACCCGCAAGAGTGAACAATATATTATAATAAAGGCTTGGAGCAAGCAAAACAAGGAAGATGGCCTCCTATTTTCATGAAGGAACAACATAAAGCATTCTAAAAACAAAACCGTGAAGGGTTACATACCCGAGATAATGATCACAATTTAAAAAATAAAATAACTCTTGTGAGGTATAAATTGTATAACACTACACAAGTGAAATCTTAATTCATTGTTACCAAACCAAATCTAAAATTTTGCATTTAAGAACAAAAGTAAATTTTTGATGAAAATCAAGAGGATTGCGTTACGTTAAGAAATGTGCTTTTTCTAAAATGGTCATTATCCAGATAGGAAGTCATATAGGAGACATCATTTAAAACCACAACACATTTTAAAGTGAACTTATTTTGTCATGTTCCTTTCAAAGCCCATAAAATGGTGTGAATAAAATTGCAGTGTATATGAATTGTTTATAATGCATTAGTTGCAATTTTATATTCGTAACACTATGATTTACATAATCATGGAAAGGTATCATATAATCTGGGAACCCTGTGATTTATAATATACAATTCCAGTCTGAAACATTCTTGCATCTTGTTAGTCAATAAATCTGATCCAAAATTTTGTATACTTAAATATTTTTACAATCTTATGTAAATCAAATGTATCCGGGTTTACATATAATTCAGCAAAAATGACATTTCATATAGTATTATTCCAATTCTTTAAAGGGTCTTATTCTAAATATGAATTAAAATAAGCATTTCAATCAATCAAAATCCTGGATATGGTACCCACTATTTATTGAGACCTAAATATATATTTCTGTAAAATCTTCAAATCGAATATTACATAACAAATGCCTCTATTTATTATAAACTACATATTTGCCGTTTCACTAGTAAATATAAAAAATTCTTAAGCTGAATGCATGCATAAATCTCCTCAGAAGGAGCTATTGCTAAAGAGCTAAAGCCACGAACCATCGAAATCAGCCTTAACTAAAAAAAATAAAAAGAATTTCAATAAAGATAGTGCAGACTTGTAGCTTTTCATAACTGTTTTCTGTTTTAGATATCTTTAATACTTTTCCAATAAGAGATTTGACAGTATGGCATTGTTTTACATGCAAATAAAATTGACAAGAGGAACGTCATTATTTGTAACGTAATGTCATAACATCGTAACGTCGAAACAATTTCTTTGCAAGAAACATTCTATAGTAACTGCTTACCTTTGTACACCTGAGCGTTACAATAGTTCTTTTTCTGTATATGTATGTTCAAAAGTATTTAATACTCTAGTATGTCGCTGCTTTATATGACATTATTATCTAATAATCCCGACGCAGTAATTATGTCGCCCCGAACGAAGTCGGGGACGACATATTGCGATTATACGCATGTTTTTTTTTATCCAGGCTGTTTCTCGGAGATGGCTGGGACAATCTTCCTGAAACTTTTCTCAAAGGACGATCACTGGTTGTAGTTGTGCAGTGAGGTTGTTCAGCTCCAATATGACAACCGTTGCCATGGAAACCTGTAAAAAACGACGAATTTTGTCCGCTAGTGTTCTCTCTGGTCCCTTAAATGTTCGTCATGAAACTTTTTTTTATTTTAATGATTAGTATCTGTAGTTGTGCGATTCGCATCTAAAAATTTCAAATAATCGATTATTGCCATGGAAACCAAGGGAAAGTAAAAGTTTTCACTTTGCTTTTTAAATCAAAGTACTGAAAGTACTGAGAGGACAGATACGAATTGATGGTTAAAGTACTCAAAGGACTGATACGAATTGATGGTTGTCCAAGATTAGCTAATGTGTCTTGTTTTAATGATACAAAAGATGACAGTCTTGTCCAGTTCGGGGCGACATACGCTTTTGCTTGCAATAGCAGACTTTCTAGTTGTTAAAATCTTTTTTATAGCAAGAATCTGGGTCTATTATAAAGATATACAGATAGAATTATCAGAGTGAGTATGTTTTGTGTATGTGACGAACCCCGATTTATTTGTGCAATATATGTCTCGCATAATTCGTGAAATTTTAAAGTGAATTTAAGACAAGTTCATGTATACGATGGTTGTCCCGTAAAATCGTGGACAAAGCTTTTTTCTCGAAAAATAATGGACGTAATAAGCTGAAATTTTCAGTGAATGTTTATTTATCATATCTAAGTTAATCATAATGTTTTGGATAAAATATACACAACAATATAGATTTTGTAATGCTTTTATGAGCATAGGGTAAGGCCCTACGGCTTACGGTCAAAAAACGAAGGTTTTATAAGAGAATAGAGGAGTTTTGATTTGAAACAAAAGATTTAAATAGATAAGATTAGGGTAAAAGTTTTCCTTATTCAATTCCACAATTTATTTTGTTGTCTTTTTAAAATTTTCAATGCATTTGGTCAATTTTTGACAATTCCCTGAGCATTTGAAATGGGAAAGTGGCAAACACAACTCATGAAAAATGGTGACGTTTGGTGACGTTACCGCGCACCAGAAATCAGTTTGCTATGATTTAGATGGAGTAATAACGCCGTATAAAACTTAAAATGAATACAGAAGAAAAAAAATCCCAAAACATTGCCAAATCGTTCGTATATGATGACCGTCAAGCGAAAACCAGGCTTAAGTGCATTGTGACGTTATTGAGAAAACTAGCGCTAAAGTTGACGTCATAAATGTTTGCCGTATTTTGCAAATAAATGCAGTGTGAAAACACGTCATTAATAAATTTCTTTATTAATCAAATACATTGACTAGGCAACATATGAGTAGTATGAGTAGTCTTCAGTGTACTAATAAAAGCCTACTGTTATTTAGTATTTAAAAAATTAACGATTATCAAACAGAAGGTGAAAATCTTTCGAAGTAGCCAATTTATTATCCTCCCCCTATTTTCATTCTTATTTGCTGCCAAAACACAAATATGGGAAGATCGCATATTACATGTGTATCTTGCCGGGGCAGTAACAAAAAGAACATAAATCTATTCATATTCAGCATGAATTCTTGTTACTACATGTATTTATTAAGACTTTCCATATCTATGATAAAAAGCATAGATAATCTGATTAAAGTGTAAAGCCAATGTGTTAGATTTTATACAGAGGTGTTGATTTCTATTTGCGTACCCATCCCCCCTAAAAAAAAAACAAACAATAAAAGCAAGTTTGAAAGAAATGGGAAGGGGTTCAAATGAATATAATTTATCAGTGTATACTAGTAATTTAATTTTGAAAACAAAAGCTACATTTATTATCCTTTTATCCTCGGTACAATGTAGGCAGTTTATACTATAACAAATGAAATGTCCTTTTTGTTTTGCCTTTTATTGCTCCCCCCCCCCCCAAAAAAAAAGTGTGCCTGAAATGAAATAATCTACACGGATGTTAGCATGTTAGTGTACCGCTATTGAAGGGAAGTAACCTGCATTGTAATTATTTTTTGTTGCCTGTCAACAGGAGGCCTTAGTATTCACCACTTCCTCCAATGATTTTATGATTTTTTGTATCGGTGTGTATTTTACTTGCATGTTTATCGATATTTAGAGGGAAAAGTAGAAACTATTGCATTATTCATTCTATAAAATAATTAATTAAAAAAAAGAGTTTAAAACAAATTCATATTTTTTAAAAATATTTAATATGTTCATACTCTGAAAGAAATCATTATAATATTGCAGCATTATGAATCCTCCGATCAGTCAATCAAAGACAAACATAACCTACATGTTTTGGAAAAAAGATGAGAAATCATCATGAAAAAAATTTATACACTAGCTTTTATTGAAAAAATAAACATGGTTTAAGGTGGGTATAAGCTACTTTTACTTAGGTCATAGGTCATAGAAATAAAATTGATTAATAAAAAAACTTGAAACTGATGTAATATACAGTCTGTATGTGGCTTATAACTCTTTTTTTTTAATGCGTCATTTAATGGACCAGTCAAACGTACTTTAATTACACAACTATACATTAGAAACTTCTTGAAGTTAGCAGTACTTTCGGGTTATATTCCTGCTACTTTGCAACCACAGCAAAAAAAGTTTATTCCAGTATTTTGTCTCGCTCATCCAGCAGAAAGTAGACATGCAGTGAGATTCACACCATTCAAGGGTATTTGTGCAACCCGGCTCTTTCAACAGATTTACGACAGCTGTATTAATGCACTGGACTATACTTATGGGCTTTCAATTACACACCACGTAAATGTACATCGTAACATTTATGCCAAAGACCAACTGTGTTTTGGAGTCTAAATTTGGCCATGCATGGTACTCAGAACATAATTATCTTTCTCTCTCTCTCTTAAGGAATTGTTTTAATGCTTGCATTTTTGAACGAAACGGCTCCTGTCACTCGAGATCCGCATAATATATGTTCAAAATTAATGTGCGAGGATCCTTTATTTAAGTCATTGTTTCCGATGCTGTATTTATAGGAACACTTCTTAGATTTTAGAGGCGAATTCAGATATGTTTTAAAAGAGAACTTCTAAGATTGCTTCAGATCTGATTTCTTTTTAAATTAATAAAAAAAAATGTATTTCACGCAAGGAGGAGGGGTACACGAAACTGCTGCTTAAAAGAGAAAGCAGCAGTACCCCTCCCTCATGACTGCTGTCATGGTCTCTAAATTCTACTTTAACAAAAAAAACTTCATCCTGTGCGGAAATCTTTTTTCGGATAATTATTTTTTCATCTTCAAATATTGCCGCAGCCACACTGTATAATATTACGAACTCTTCTGGACCTGGTGATGCATTTTTTTGCATAGCTGAAACAAATACACTGGTAGGTCTAGTGCCGTTCAAACAAACAAACAAACAAAAACGATACAAAACAAAAAATACGCTCACGAAATCTTCCGTTTTAGTGGCAAATTGAAGTGGGGAGTTCAACAGTAATTTTCCTCAATAAATATTTTTTAAATCTTATTTTTCACTTTTTTAATAAAATATTTTTACTCGTACCGCGGATCGTTTACTTTGGTTTGACTGCGTATATAAATATAATCAAGTGGTTTTTTTTGTGATGTGTGTGTGTACAAATATTATGAAATAAACATCTCAACTCCGTTGACTTGAATTATAAATGTTGCGTAAATCTAAAATATTCATCTTTCCTTGATAATCAGAAGAAAATAAAATCTCTTTACATCCCAATTTTTTAAGAAATATTCAATATAAACAATGAATTATTTGTACGCATAGCCTAGTAAATCAGTTTAAAAAATTAGTTCTCGGACATACATGTACAAAATTACCTGTTAAAAGGGACTTCTAGCTGAGACGTCGCCCGTGAAAAAAATACATTTTATATAAAAATATATGATTATTTAACATGTAGGATATGCACTCTGAAAAGTAATTGAACAGAAAAAGAGAAATTATTTATTTTTAATCGTTTTATTTGCGCTTTTATGCAAAGAATTTACAAACTTCTTTGGAAAACTTGTAACTATTTAATTGTGACGCAATATTAGTCAGGTATATGACGTCACTGATACATCAATGGAAACGTGGATTCAACCTGAATAATACTGCCAATCTTAATCTAAATATAACGTTTGGAGGCGAAAATGAATTCTGTTTTGAAAATAAAGTAGTAAGTTTTTGTTAAATAATTTTATTTTCTGTATATATTCTAAATATTTCACTAGGATTTCGATAGTAAGGTGTTTAGCAGATTTACCGATGCCACGGAAGATAACTCTTACATCGCAAAATTTCATAAAACGTCTATATATTTTGACAGAAAACTACTGTCAAAAGTGTTTTGCCCACCAATTTTATTTTTGAAAATGAAAGACGAAATATTTCTAGATTTAGTTCAGCATGAATTATAGTCCTGTTAAATAAGTATTGGAAATTACAGTTCGTTGTTTCTGACCTAAATTCAATGGTTTATATAGGGGAATTCAAGAACACGAAACAAAAGGATATTTTACTAAATAAGCAATTTTAAGACAAATCTTCGATTACATTATTCCATTTGGACTACATTGATATTGTTTTCAATAGAATTTCAAATATTCGTCACATTCGATGTGCCGCCTATTAATACAACCCTGCCTGATTTTCAGTGGACTGCCTCTTAATGTTAGACAATAAAAAATTAATTTGGACACCCTCGTCTACTGGTATATATCACACGTATTTTGCTTTAGATTTTTTTCTTTCAGGTAATATCTTGTCCTTAAAGCAGAATTATACAATGTATTTATTTATTTCTTTAATTCTTATGCTCTGTATTGCTATCGCTTCTATTTCCTCCCTTCTGCACAAACTTAAAACAAAACTGCCTAAAATGTATAATACTTAAGTATTCATAAATGGCTCTTACACTTCATAAAAGGACATCGTCATATACATATATGTACTACTTAGCTTATCTTGTAAAATAAGAATTCCAAAGAAAAAGTTCTAAGACATTGTTAAAGGCTAATAAAGAAGGGAAAAGCTATACGGAGAGAGAGAGAGAGAGAGAGAGAGAGAGAGAGAGCGTTTTAAAGCTTAGTATTTTAAATTCGGATTAGGCATTTGTTAATGTTAATAAAAATATTTGAAAAAAGGTATAACGTTCAAGATCTAGTGCAAGCAATAAATTTTTTTCTAATTATAAAATTATTTTGACAATATTCTCAAAATTATTTTTGCTCATAATCAAATCTATAAGACGTCATGAATGTCTAATTATGACGTCATCATTGATGTACGTAAGCATGAATGCAGAGAGCGTAATTTTAAATTTTATATGAAATAACACATTTTAAATATCAATTTAAGGTATTCTATTACAAAATTATTGACAAACAAGGGATTATATAATTATCAAGAATAAATCTAATATACTAATAACTTATTTAAGATATTTACGCATATGATGAACTTATTATTTCTATTAAAATGGAGGACCGTGCTTCAATTTCTGAAAGCTTAACATTCATAAAATGTAAAACTCATATTGGCCACACGCAAGTACCTCTAAGATCTTTTGCATAAAGGTGTATGTGTATATATGCAATATTTTTATGCATGCAAAGTTTGGAAGGAATACTTGAGTGTGGCCACATTCAAATTACGAAATAACTGCCGTAAAATCGGCGTTTTTATGCAGTTTTATGCAATTTTTAACTTCATTGGTACATTTGTTGCTGCGCATGTGCTAAAGACGGTGACTTTTGTGCCAAAAAATTATATGTAGTGTAACATGACATTGTACTCTACAAAATAACATTTGATAGGCTTTGTGATTTCAAACTTAAATTTTGTCTCAAAATAAAGGCAGATATGGGTAGTTCGTGGCTTTACCTGTTTTACATGTTTTTTTGAATTCATTGTTTCAGATGGTAATAAGAAACATCCGCTCAGCAACCGAGATCCAACAAGAAAAAATAGTTCAGATAATGAAATTATTAAACTTTTAGAAAAGTCAAAAGAAAAGGATGGTAAACCGAATGTATCGTTACATTATATAGAGGAAGAACCAAGAGACATTTCAGAACAGTCAAGGGCCAGAAAAATGAACAGTTTTTATGAAAGTAAAGTGAAAACTGGAGGCCTTCACATTGCCTGTAAATCGGGGGAGAAACACATGTGCAAATATCTCATTAATCGCTATCCAGCCATGCTTTTTCAGGTAGATAATGATGGATGGAATGCAGCATTATGTGCAGCACAAGGAGGAAATGTTGAAATCTTAGAACTTCTGGCAGAAAATGGCGTCGACTTGAAATATAAGAACAGAATTGACAGTGATATTTTTCACATTGCTTGTATGAATTCTCGATTGGAAATGTGCCAACATATCATCCAACATTATCCAGAAATGCTGAAACAGTTGAATGCCAAAGGATGGAATGCTGCATTTTGCGCCGCACACGCAGGAAATATTCAAATTTTACAACTTCTGGCAGAAAAAGGCGTCGACATGACACATAAAAACAAGAATGGCAGTAATATCCTTAACGTTGCTTGTAGCAATTCTAAATTAAAAATGTGCCAACATATAATTCAATATTATCCAAATATGCTCAAGCAGGAAGATGATGAAGGATGGAATGCCGCATTGTATGCCGCACAGGGAGGGAACATTGAAATTCTACAACTTCTTGGAGGAAAAGGCGTCGACATGACGCATAAAAACAAGTATGGCAGTAACATTCTCCACATTGCTTGTAGCAATTGTAAATTAGAAATATGCCAACATACCATCCAACATTATCCAGATATGCTTCATCAGGTTGATTATAATGGATGGAATGCTGCATTGTACGCTGCACAAGGCGGAAATGTTGAAATTCTAAAACTTCTTACAGAAAAAGGCGTCGACATAACATGTAAAAACAAAAATAACGTTAATATTCTTCACCTTGCTTGTAGCAATTCTAAATTAGAAATGTGCCAACATATCATTCAGCATTACCCAGATATACTTAAACAAGAGGATTATGAAGGATGGAATGCTGCATCGTACGCTACCGTAAGTGGAAACGTTATTATTCTAGAAATTCTCGCAGAAAAAGGTGTTAACATAAAACAAAAAAACAAACGTGGCAGAAATATTCTTCATATTGCTTGTGTTAATTCTCGATTAGAAATGTGCCAACATATCATAAAACATTATCCAAATATGCTTAAGCAAGTAGATTATGAAGGATGGAATGCTGCATTATGCGCTGCACAAGGAGAAAGAGTTGAAATTCTAGAACTTTTGGAAGAAAAGGGTGTCGACATGACACATAAAAACAAGTTTGACAATAATATTCTTTACATTGCTTGTGTGAATTCTACATTGGAGGTGTGCAGATATATCATTAAATATCATCCAGATATGCTTTATCAGGTAGATTGTGCGGGATGGAATTCTGCAATGTGCACCGCTTTTGGTGGAAATGTTGAAATTCTAGAACTTCTGGCAGAAAAAGGAGTCACCATAAAACATAAAAACAAAGTAGATGGTAATCTTTTTCACGTTGCTTGCATGAATTCTAACTTAGAAATGTGCAAACATATTACCCAATATTATCCAGACATGCTTCAGCAGATGAATACTGCGGGATGGAATGCTGCATTTTCAGCTGCACGAGGAGGGAATATTGAAATCCTAGAACTTCTGGAAGAAAAAGGCGTAGACATAACACATAACAACAAGCTTGGCAGTAATATTCTTCACATTGCCTGTGCTGGTGCTAAATCAGAAATGTGCCAACATATCATCAAACATTATCCAGATATGCTTCAGCAAGTAAATAATAGAGGATGGAATGCTGCATTATTTGCTGCACAAGGAGGAAATGTAGAAATTCTAGAACTTCTGGCAGAAAATGGCGTCGACATGACACATAAAACCAAATTTGGCGTTAATATTCTTCAGGTTGCTTGTAGCTATTCTAAAATAAAAATGTGCCAACATATCATTCAACATTATCCAGATTTGCTGAAGGAGGTACATACGGAGGGATCGAATGCTATAATATGCGCTGCAATAGGAGGAAATGTTGAAATTTTAAGAATTCTCGCAGAAAAAGGCGTCGACACGACACATAAGAACAAAGTGGGTAGTAATATTCTTCACGTTGCCTGTCTCTATTCTAAATTAGAAATGTGCCAATATATCATCCAGCATTATCCAGAAATGCTTAAGCAGATAAATGATGAAGGATGGAATGCTACATTATGCGCCGCACAGGGAGGGAATGTCGAAATTCTTGACTTTCTAGCAGAAAATGTCGTCGACACGACACATAAAAACAAGTATCGCAGTAACATTCTTCACATTGCTTGTAGCAATTCTAAATCAGAAATGTGTCAACATATCATCCAACATTATCCAGATATGCTTAAGCAGATAAATGCTCAAGGATGGAATGCTGCAATATTCGCTGCATTTGGGGGAAATGTTAAAATCCTTCAACTTCTGGCAAAAAAGGGCGTCAGTATGACACATAAAAGCAGGCTAGGTGAAAATATTCTTCACATTGCCTGTAAGCATTCTCATATAGAAATGTGTAAACATATCATCCATTATTACCCAGACATGCTTAATCAGGTAGATTACAATGGATGGAATGTCGCATTATGCGCTGCACAAGGAGGAAATGTTGAAATCTTAGAACTTCTGGCAGAAAAAGGCGTCGACATGACACATAAAAACAAGGATGGTTGTAATATTCTTCACATTGCTTGTATGAATTCTAATTTCGAATTGTGCCAGCATATCCTCCATCATTTTCCAGATTTGCTTACAAACATAGTTGGTTTTTGGATGAAATTTCGTTACATTCACCACAGTAGCTTAAAATGTTAAAATTTCTTGCAGAAAAATTCAGCTTGTAATTTTCCAGCAATCGAAGCAGCGATATTTTTTTCACATTGGTCGCTTGTATGATTCATGTATTCAAATAGTATCAATAAATCATCATACAAACATACAATCATTATCTAAACATCTGTTAACATGAAATGCACTTTACATTGAAACTGGATGGGAACCATTACTTGAAAGAAGGAAAAAGACTAGACTAACTACAATGTATAGAATTGAAAAAACCAAGTTCCTGAATGTCTCACTGATATAATCCCAAACTTACGATGTAATTCATCAAGTTACAGTACGAGAAACTCGGAGAACTATAACATACCCAAATGCAGATTGCAAGCTTACAAATCAACTTTCGTTCCCCTTGTTATTGAAGAATGGAACTCATTACCTCTTAATGTAAGGAATTCTCCCTCGTTATCTATTTTTAGAAAGTCTATTTCTTACAGTAAACTAATGCTACCCTCTTACTTCAGTTATGGAACTCAACGCTTAAGTATAATACACACGAGGCTTAGACATAAATATGTGCTTAATAGCGATCTTTTTCGATGTAATGTAATCTTGAGTCCACTATGTTCTTGTGGAAGAGTGGAGGATACTCATCATTATTTCTTCTCATGCAAAAATATACAGAGGCCAGGAATGAATTTTTTGACAAATTTTTGCGAATGGGTAAATTACACACTGTCGATACTCACACTTTACTCTGGGGAGACAAATCGTTAAATGATTTTGAATGAATACCTATTTTCTATTGTACAAACTTTTATTAAAAAGTCAAGACGATTTGGTTGATACAATAATTATTACTAAGTGTAAATCTTATACAGCATGTCTATTACATATGAAATGAATTCTATTGAATGTGTTTTACTCAAATTATTATATATCAATATTATATTATTATTATTGTTATTTCATTTTAAGCTGAAACCCATGTATGTAAATATGTTTGGTATAATGTATATGTAGGGAAAGGGCGTAATAAGTTTTTAGAACTTTTGCCCAATCCCAATTGTAAAGTATAAGCAATAAAATATGTTCAAATCAAATCAACAGGGGAAGATTGAAATAAATAAAGGATGTTCAATATTTTGTAGTTGAATATTATATTTTTTCAGGGTTGGGACAGGAATCTTTTTTTTTTCTTTTTTTTTTATTTTTCATGAGTGCTTAGCACATATATTCTTTAACAACACTCTCTGTTATTGGTAAGAAGATCGAGAGTATTACATATGCTCGTCGGATTTATAGGAAATTAAACTTTTGTATTAAGTTGATCAACAAAAAACCGCTAAAAGACCATAAATTTGTTAAGAACTTTTAACTTTCTAAGATAAAGAAACAAAAAATAAGGTACTCATTGAATAAAACTTACTAGAATAAACTACTTTCTAAACATGTTTTTAGGCGTTGAATGATAAATAGTGTGACAGTTTATTTTGTCGTACTGTACATGTTGTCGTTGGTGACATAATATCTAACTACTGGAATTATTATCCTTTGAAATTTTTTTTTTGAAAATTTCAGACAAACCTTGTACTTTTTATGCACATAACTGTACTAAGCTCTGTGCATTATAGTACAACATTGTACAGAAACACAGCATTTTACAGCACCTCCCTATACTTCACAGTTCACTTCCTGTATAAGAAGTCCATCAGGCGGGACGAAAAATTGTGCCCCGTGTCAAGGATGACAACCCCTTTGGCACGTAAAAGATTGTTTCTCTGGAGTTTAAAAAAGAGTATGCTCACTGGGGGCCGCCAGTGAAACAAAAATCTTTCAAAAACCGATTATGTAAAACTGATGTTCCGCCGAAACGTAGTTGAAAGATTGCCGACTCGGCGGTGAAGCAATATATATTCAATCAATCCTCTAAAAAATACATGTAGGAACTGCCTAATAAAGGTTTGCTTTTGCTGAGTTTACTGATTATACCGAAAAAGAAAATTATTAACAATCCTTTGGCCTTTTAAATCTTACCTCATGACCAGTGATATCGGACATTCTTTTTTAACCCCTTGCGAGCAATTGTAAATACTCGGTCAATTCGGTGAACAATAATTTCTCTTAGAAGATGGCCGTGTTGTTACGAATGCTTTGCGAGGGGATTTCAGAGTAGGAACCTTTTTGGTTTTTATGGTGATCGGTCTGTCCCTGGTCAAGGATCCATTCAAATACCAATTTCCAGTGATTAAAGCATGATAATGTTGATGATGTAGAAAAAAAAGGTGAAATGATGTCGTTGAATATACTCCTTGAAAATTTAGTTCTTATTTAATTATTTCAATATACATGTACATTTAGATGATAATTTTTTCAACAACCTTAAAATTTTTACTATTTTACAATGTATACGATCATAAAAATGCTAATATTTGGAGAAATATATATTAAAAAACTTTAAAATACGTGTATATATAGAATTTTTTCCTAAAATACAAAAGGTTGATTTAGTCATCACGTTGCACGTTCCAATTATCAATGACGTTATGTGACGTTATTCAACATTTTACAGTGTTATCCTGTTAGCATTGCATTGTTTTCATTTGGAGTTTTAATTAGAATTTATAAGGTATGTAATAAAATATTTGGTATCAAATGTTCAGAAAGCTCTTTCTAGCTCTTTCAGAAACGGTGAAAAACCGATTTTCGTAAATTTGGTCACGAGGGTCCCTTTTCGCTTGATGCAACTGAATTGAAACAAATGAGTTTGCGTCAAGTAAAAAGGGACCTTCGTGACGTAAACGTAATTACGTTACAATAGCGTTACACATGTGACAAAATATTTAATATATATAAGTATATTTTCTGTAAAACGAATAGAACATACTCATATTTTTATATTTAAAACTTATACCTGTAAATAAACCCACGTATAAAAAAGTCCTTTATAAATCACTGTTTTTTCCAAGAAATTTTGTAGTAATTGTTTTCAGGTGATCGAAACTCTTGCAAACTTTTGAGCTAGAAACAACGACACAAAACTTACAATTATAGGGAATTCCCCAATTTTTCGTGACAACATCATGATGATGAATACACGTAATTCATAAATATAATAACTGCTTAGTTTAGAATGATATCACAATCTTTAAGACGTGCTACAAATGTTATTAAAGGAACGTTTAGTGTTAAAAATTCAAAAAAGCGAAAAATCAAGCGATCACCATTGGAAATTAGACAAGATTTTTATGCAATGAAATCTTGGTCCAGTGTTATGCGTTCAGAGGCGGATCCAGAAATTTTGAAAAGGGGATGGGACCAGTTTGAGGTCAGGGTAGGGGCCCACATCAACACCAAAAAAAAAAAACTTGATTTATCAATCATTATTCAGAAAAAAAGGGGATGGTCCCCTCCGCTCTAAATCCGCTACTGGCGTTAAAACAACTCTGTCAGCGATGCAGTATAGAAATTAATTCTCCGAGTAACTTTTTTCAGTCATCTGTTTAGATTCTACTTTTGTTTGTGATTGTTGAGGATCTTACTTCACTTTAGGCCGCCACAGTTAATCAGCTTTATGCGAGATTATTAACTTCATCAATTACTGCGACTCGTTTTATTCTTTCAACATAAAGTATTTATCCTGGACTCGTTGTAGTAAGGACAAGAGAAAAAATAATGTGTATCTTCTACCTTACCACAGGATGAATAATGGGCTAGATATTGTTTTATCTTATACGTGTTGGTGATACAGGCCGTTGGAAAAACTTATGCTTTATCAACGGGTAGATGCTTTATCAATAGCACTTCCGGGTGTGACACGATCCCTCGCTTCAAAATTTAATTTGAAACTTTTATTTGTGATACCTATTATAACCCTAATAAAATGAATGATAAAGAGCGATAATATCGTTAAAAGCAAGATAAATACTCGTATATGTCAAGGAAGTGTCTTTTTTATCAAGGAACCTGTAATAGCTACTTGAAGACAGATCTATGTTAACGTACACCCCCTTTTAAATCGTTTTCGGAGAAAGTAAAGCCTAGCAGTTAAGTTGTTGTTATAAGATTCCTTTAACATGTTTAATTATGCTTTCTTATGTTATTGTACTACGTATGCCTACCTAGTAATGTAGGTATAACTTACTACGGATCAACAATGAATCTGTAAGTAGACCCCTAGCCTAGCCTAACACGTTTTGTACTGCCATCGTCCAAAGAGTTTATTTTCAGTCAGAAGTTCGTTTGATGTAAGCTCCAGTAATTGTCACATAATGTTTTCAAAGACGCAGATCGGAAAAAATTCTAAATTTTGAACACGATCTACTTTCTTTCGAGGGATGTCAACATAAACGGTGCTACGTCATCCAGTTATACGTCATCACTTTGAATCAGCAATCATTCATATAATTTTGCAGGGGAAGTCTCAAAGTTTTGTTGAAACGAAAGTCGTATGAGATAAATAGAACATGATAATTGTGTGATTTGATATTGGCTCTATCCAACGAGTTGAGATGGTGTATATATTTGCAAAGCTCTATATATCTATGAATATCAAGGTCTAGCACGAAGTTGTGCCGAAGCTTAGTATGCAGTATATTGTTGCATCTTTTCCCAAAATCAAAATAAGGCCGGCCATCTGCTATTTTTTGTTTAGTTTTACTTTTAAAAGCAGACAAATAGCTCCAAAGTCTGGTATTTAGCGACGAAGAATTCCACTCATTTATAAAAGATCGTAGAAATGGTAATTTGTAAGTTTGCCATTTACATACAGGTTTACTAAAATTTTGTGATTTTCTTTGATTTTTCCGGTACACATTCCCTAACGAGATCTAGATATTTGGTTGAAGAATTTTCGGTAGCTTTGTAAATGAATGAGTATTACAAATAAGATTTTCCCAGTTAACATTTTTAAATAGATTATTGAGTTTTTCTATATATGCATTTTTATAATCCCATATTTTCCTAATCAGTGTTAACGGAAATAAAAGCAATCTGATTAAAATAGGATCCTTTGACCCGCTCACCAAGATCGCTACACGAGGCTTTATAGTCAAAGGATCTGATTTTATTCAGTTTTGAATAAAACAAAATATAAAGACAGACATGCCATTTATGGATGTCACATTAAAATCCCCATATTATAATTTTGTTACAGTATTTTAATTTTATGTAAATATCCCTTGTGGAACCCCTTTATATTTAGACATGTTTTCACTGTATATACCTTTAAACCCGCCAGTCCGTGCAAGATAGTTTGGACACGGCAGTCCAGAGAGGAGGACGTCTTTACCCCTCTCACGTATAACCTTGATTTGAATATCCAGCATTTATATTTTGTATGCACTGAGTAAAACTTGCAGGGCTTGCTCTGGCTTTCCATTCTTATTAAAAAGAACACTATGGTCCAGCTTTTCTGAGGTAAGGTCGTTTAATTTTCATTTTAGTTATTTACAGTGTAAAGTATCATTCATTTGTCCTAAAACATTAAGTAACCGTACTTCTCATCATTTTTAGCATGTATGTTTCGTTTAATTTGACTATTTAAAAGTACGGTATACAATTCCTGTCATAATAGTTTGTCCTTAAAGTAGCAATTCGTAATTTTGCATCTGTGTAGAAGTTGTACGTATAATTTTAACTTCTCGTGAGTGTATGTAATTGAGTCATATCTAAGACGTGTTCATTATGATCATAAGTAAAGTATTTTTGTGTAAAGCCACTAGAGCTTGTAAGTAAAACTTGTGTGTATATGTTGGAGCAGGTTCCAGCCATACGTCAAAGTGGGTGTACGACAGTGATATTGCCCAGTGTACCCTTGGAGTGTAGTATATAGGCCGCCACCCTTGGAACCTATAGTCCATTCTCCAGCCTGTGAGGTGGAAAGCAAGAGGCGCAACTGGACACAAGTACAACAGCAGCAATCACAATGACTTTGTACATGTTTATCATGAATTATTAGATATGTAAGTAGTAAGAAAGAAACAATAGTTTGAGTTATATTTTAAATTTGTAAAAAGGTAAATCCACTCGACTATTTGTGACAATGGATAGATACATTATCTTAGAAGAGATTGGCTTAAAAATGAGATTTAAATGTGTTTTTCTCTGAAATCGTAAGTGACAGCAAAACTTCATTTAATTTAGACTTTGCTCCTTTGTATTATTATTATTTGAGATTAAAACTATAGTACACAAACAAGTAACTGTGATATGTATAGGACTAAGTTGCTTTGTATGTCTGTTGTTAAAAAGTCTAGGATTGAAAATAAAAATATTTATTATAATGTATCAATTTCTATTTTACCCCTTAGCGTTTATAATTAAATGAAAGAGAGAGAGAGAGAGAGAGAGAGAGAGAGAGAGAGAGAAAGAGAGAGAGAGAGAGAGAGAGAGAGAGAGAGAGAGAGAGAGAGCCATAGTGCTCGTCAATACATTTTTACGAGTTGATGGTATTGAGGGACATTTCAAAAGTTCTGGCAACTGTTTAAAAAAAGATTAACCGTTTTACGGAAATTATTAAGTTTGACATCATTAGAAAGATCAGAAAAAATACACATAATGTGACGTCACTTTATAATTTTTATGACGTAATACATGTAACTCCGAAAATGACAACTGAATACGGAATGTTAAGCATACTGTAAAGTCGCGTTTTTATCCACATGAGTTGATCGTAAAAGTTCTGTCAACAGTGTTTTCAATAAGAGCCGGCAACCGGCAAAATTAACCGCCTGTACGAGAAATTTTGCCGGCTATGAAATTTCCGTCATAAGAATTTTGCCGGTGCTGATACGTGAAATCATTACCGCAACTATTTCCATGATCTAGAGTAGCTTCCCTTGAGTGCGCTCTTTTTTCAAGGAAGTTTGATTAGATCGATAGTGTCATGTAATGGCGTCGCGGACAACGAATATTTGAGCGAAGTCGTGGAGAAACGTGCTGCTGCTGTAACACATGCGTTTGAGATCACATGCGTTAAGAGGCATAAAAAATGGTCCCTTCCGAAAAGATTTGTTTGTGTTTTATAATTTTCTATTGAAAATTGATTGTGCGGCAGCCTCAATATTAAGTGAGGGGTTCCCCGGTGATTAAGACCTTACGAAAAAATGTATGAATTCTTACAGGATTTCCACAAAATCTCATATGTTAAGCCAAGACGTAATCATTACGAATAAAAGTCTTAATATTTTAATCTTGACTCAGACGCAGAAATTCTTACAAAATTTCCTCAAACTGAAAACGTGAAATTTCATTCTCATTTATTCGTGCAAGATCTCTTGAAATACAGGAAAAGTATATTATTTTCACATTTGGAAAGGTTTTAATGTACTAGTATTTTGTATCAAATTCCATTTTCTTAATATTTTTGTTCTGACAATCTGTACAAAATCGTCAAGATTATTTTATGAAAAGTCTCAATATTGCAGAATTTTTTCCATTTTGGGGGGTACTGTTCATCACCAAAGTGTTTTAAAAATCTTAAATTTTTAACTTAATAATCTTTTTTTTTGAATTTTGAATAAAAGTCCTGACCAATTTATGTGAAAAGGACTAAATATGTAGAATTTCCAGTATAATGTTTTACCTAGAATTTCATACATGTTGTCTATATGTTTTTATAGACACTTAGTTTCAGAAGAAAAAAATTTAGTCTTTCATAAATCTGTCAAACAAATCTGTGAAAAGGTAAAAATTTGTTCTCTAGTTGGCTTTTTTAGGTAAAATTTGATAATTGATAGTGACAGGAATGTGAAAAAATGGTACTTTTTTCATGGCCTTATAGGTAAGAAAAATGAGTCCAAAATGCTGATTTTCGTTTTCGGCCGGGGGGCTTCGCCCCCCTGGGCCCCCTACCAGGGCTCTGCCCTGGACCCGCTGGGGGCCTAAGGCGGCCCCCAGACCCCTCGCCGAAACTGGTTTCCTGCTATTCCATCTATTTTTCCTTCTATTGAAAATCTTATTGAAACCACTGGTCAAAGGCTTATTTAAAAAAAAATATTTCAAAGAAAATTTTAATTTGCAAAGAGGTAGAGTAGGACTATGACACTGTTTATCAGCAATTTCATTATTCATTGTTTGGTTTGTTTACGAGCACAGTTTATGTCCGGTTATGCTATCATAGACATTCATTTAAGTTTTTTTTTTTACATGATACGGCTCAATTTTCGGTCTTTTATTTAGTTCTCCATTGTTTGAAATAAAACATGTTCTGTATTAAACTGAAGTATATTAATGCAGTTTTCATCAAATGTATTTTGAGTGAAAAGAGTCTCACCGTTTACGAATAAAATGTACTAAATCTTGTCCCTGACTTGATTCTGTGCGTATTTTTCCATATAAATTCAACTTCGGCGCCCTAAAACTCACCACTGCTTTTGACTTTTGAATCCAAAAAAAATGAATATGAGCCTTCATCGATCCCACAAATCTGGTTAAAACACCTGACGAATTTATGCCATTGAATTTTGTGAAAACACGCGCGCGCGCGCGCGCGCGCGCGCGCGCGCGCGCGCGCGCGCGCGCACAGACACACGCACACACGCGCGCGCGCGCGCGCACACACACACACACACACACGCGCACACACACACACACACACACACACACACACACACACACACACACGCGCGCGCGCGC